>NW_015392195.1:2862-22580 GCF_001527695.2 Protobothrops mucrosquamatus | reverse complement strand
TGCCTGTCTTCAACAGTGAACACAGGACAGAAAAAACATCCTGCAGCCAAGAAGGCTCCACACCCATTTCCACTATTCAGGTGACCCTTGAGGACCCAGGTAAACCTCCAGGTGGCCTCAATGACTCTCTAAAAGAAGGCAAATGACCAGCTGTCTGGAAGGAGTATAAATCCTTCCACTCTCCACCATCTACTCCAGGGATAGGCAACCTTGGCTCTTTTATGACTCGTGGATTTCAACTCCCAGAATTCCTGAGCCAGCATGGCTCAGCTTGGAAACCTCTCCCTTTCCCCTCAGCATGGCTGGCTCAGGAATTCTGGGAGTTAAAGTCCACGAGTCATAAAAGAGCCAAGGTTGCCTACCCCTGATTCTAGTCAGAGCTGAAGAAGCTTCTTGGATGAGAAGCGAAACGTCTTTGAAAGAAAAACAAAATCCAGTTGCCTCTTGAAAAAAGCACCTTTGGGACAACCTTAGCTTTGAATTATGGGCTAGCCAGGAAAGACGGCCCTGCCAGGTGGGATTGAAGGGGGCTCCGCCGTCTTCCGTGGGGTCCCTTGAAGCTTGTCTCTACGTGCACCAGGCTCCCAAGAGCCGAGGGACGCAGCCCCCCTGGAGCTCCTTTCTGGAGTCAGGATGGGGGCTGACCTGGCTCTTCCCCTTCTTCGCTGTCCTTCCAGGCCTGCTGGTCTACTTCAGCTACGGCATCTGGCACAGCAAAGAGAACCTGCGAGACTCCCCAACACAGGACGTCCGAGCCCGATACGTGGTCTTCCCTAGCAGCAGCCTGGAGGAGACGGTGCAGCCCGTGCAGCCCAGGACGGAGCCAGCCCAGGGCCTGACGGAGGCCCAGGACAGTGGTGAAGAAGCCAAGAGATGACCTGGGAAGGTCCAGCAGAGGCCATGCTTCCCTCGCCCCTGTCCCGCCCGTTGCTGTCCTGTCTGGGCAGAGAAGAGCTCAGGCAGGAAAGTCTGGGGAGAAACCAACCTTTTACTGCCAAGCGGGGGAGGTCGCCCCCACTGCGCCTCTCTTTATCTGGCCCCGCTTCTCTTGACTGGAAGACTAGACTCTTCCTGTTGCCGGACACCCTTGAGAAACGGCTCCTTCGCTTGTACCCCGTATTGCAGCCCAGCTAAACCACCCTCTTTCAGCAAAGGGGTCCCATCCCCCGCTTTGTGCCGTCCACTTGCTCCCCTCCCCTTCCTCTCTGTCCTGCCCTCCAAGAGGCAGTGCCTGGCCTGCCATTTCAGCATCTTGATCATCAGTGGAGGAAGGCCTGGTGCGCTGTGTACCCCAGGACGCTGCCCCTCGGATGGGGGTCCTGCAGCCCAGGGCAGGGACAAGGACTGTCAGAAGGACAGAGTGACTCTGAGAGGAGCAGACTTTGCAGTTTCTGTCTGTCTCGAACACGGCGCCTGGCCACAATCGAAGGCGAGCTGGGCACACTGAGATCCCAAGCATCTCCTGTCTTGCACAGACGCTGGGCTGGGGTGACCACAGGACAGGATGTTCAGGGCTTCGGCCATCCTGGAACAGAGCAGGTGTTAAAAGTAGGGTAAGCAAACTTCCTCCTGCACAAGCCTGCCCTGGGATGCTCCTTAGATGCCGGGGGGGACATCCTGGGGGGGGCAGCACAATCAACTGAGAGGAAGCCAGAGGCCACCCATTGCAGCAAGGCATTGTTTGCCGGTTGGCCGCGGCAGGAGCAAACCAAGGTTGGTCAAGAAAGTCAACATGGCAGCCTCAACCAGGCAACAGGAGCCCCATCCTCCAACTGTGGTGGTGGCCATCTTGATTTTTTTGACTCTCTCTTCTCCCCCTGGACAGCCCTAGAGCAGCGGTCCCCAACCTTTCCAGCTTTGTGGACCAGCGGGGGCTGGAGGGGATGGTTGTGTGTAAGCAGCGCGTGCCTGCCCGCCGCTTCCACAACCCAGTCCCAAATAAGCCGCAGCCCGGTAGTGGCCGTGGCCCGGGGTTGTGGACCCCTGCCCTAGAGCAAAGCAGCACCTTGCCCTGATGTGGAGGGAGATGGATGGGGAAGAGGACCAAGGCTAGACTCCCCAGGAACACAAGGCAGAGATTCTGGCGGGTGCCTCCGCTTGTTTCCTCGGGGTGAAGCTGAGAAAGGAGAACGGCTGAGTTCACACAACACCCTTACCCAGAGATCGAGCGAGCCTGCTACCTTGGTTTGCCAGATATCCCGAATGACCCAATTATAGGTTGGCGCAACATGCTAAAATCACACACAACCAACACACACAAAGACCTTATTGCTAACATTTTCCCAGCTGGCCTGTGGGGGAGATATAGCTTGTAATTGGCTTGGCTTGGCGTGCTGTGTGAACACAGCCCCTCTGGTGGTTCTGTTCTTCCCGCGTGTTGTGAGAACACAGGAGGCTTTTCGAGGCTCGCTCTTGCCCTGGTTGGAATCCATACAGGAAGGTGCTTCAACTACCCGGAGCTGCAGCGTCTGCCTCCCTCCCACAGGGCTGCAAGGGGGCTGCCCTCACCCAAGGGGGCAACAGCAGACGCTCCCCGGAGGGTGCACAGAGCACATAGGGGTGGTGGACCCTCTCCAGTGAGAAGGGGCTGCCTCTGGGTCCAGGAAGGAGGGACTGGAGCAGGGTGGAAGCAACATTTGGGGAAAGAAGCAGTGGGCGAAGGGAGAAGACAGAAGTCAAATTTCATTTTTGGACAATAATGTAGAGGAAGATCCTGCTTCCCTTTTTTGCAGCTTTCCTCGCTGGGAGGAGCTATTCAGGGTTTGTCCTGCCTGGCACCCTCATCCCCCTTTTCCACTGCACACTTCCTCTGCTTCCTGCTTAACTGTGTGGTGTGTGTGTGTGTGTGTGTGTGGCGGCCCTGGCCACATCCTTTTCCTTTCGTGCGGTGACTTTTGTGCAATGGCATTTGGCCAAGGAGCCAACCAACGATAAAAGACTTGTTTCTGCTGGGCTGTGAGTTACTCAAGTGATGTTGTGCAGGTTATTTCAGCCAGGACTGTAGTGTGCGGGCAGCCTTTCCCCTTCAGAAANGTGTGTGTGTGTGTGTGTGTGGCGGCCCTGGCCACATCCTTTTCCTTTCGTGCGGTGACTTTTGTGCAATGGCATTTGGCCAAGGAGCCAACCAACGATAAAAGACTTGTTTCTGCTGGGCTGTGAGTTACTCAAGTGATGTTGTGCAGGTTATTTCAGCCAGGACTGTAGTGTGCGGGCAGCCTTTCCCCTTCAGAAATCCTAAAGCCCTTCCTTGTCGCCCCCCCAGTTGTAAACGACAAAAAGGGACCGGTGTTAAATACAGGAAGAGCAACGATCTCGAGTGTTAATTCCATATAAATTTCAGCTTTTTTAAAGCTGAAGCTTGCCCCAGCTCTACCTCTTTGGGGTGTGCGTCCTTGGCACATCACCCCAAAGACGAGGGCAAGACCTTGTGCCCGCTGCTCACCTCAAGCCCCTCTGCTCAGAGGTGCCTCAAGGCTGAGCGTTAACACAACGTGAGTCTCCATTCCTTCCCACTGGATGACCCCACCAGTCATCACAAGAAGTTTCATAGGTTGCATTTTAGTACGAAACTTTTTCAAGAATCCTGCTTCTGTATAAAATCAAAACGCATGAATAGGATAGGCTTTTTTGAAAAAGATCACATCATTCTTTCTATAAAACGGGGGCTTCTGATAAAATCTTTCCATAAGCTTTTCTTGCAGAGTTATCACACCCACCTGGTGGCATTCAAAGGACTGTAGCACACTGACCATCAAACGCCTTTCTCCCACGCGTTCTTCCAGCCTTCAAACCCCAAGAAATATTTAAAAACTGTAGGGGACTAGCTGGTTAATTGGCCTGGTCAACTAATTAATGGCAAGATAGTGTACAGCTCTGGTTACTTCATGCTCAAGAGGAATAAAACCCCAAAGATCTTGCTAATTCTTTCAAATTGGTGTGCGAACTTCCAGCCTCAGGTCACTTTCTGATCCCAATCTTCCTAATTAGGAATTAACTACATGATGCATTTAAGGCTAGTTCTGAACCAATGACCAGAAGCTATATTAACTTCTGCATCAAAACAAAGATAATTGTAGGCACCTTAAAGTCTGTGATCAACAAAAGCTTGTGGAATAGCAGATCTTTAAAGAATTACTAGATTTCTTGCCATTTAAAAAAGATACGCTGAATAAATCTATAGATTCATGGCACAGAACGAAAGAACATTAATCTTTCCTCTCTGGTCCATTTTTCTGTTAAAACATATAAAGATCCTTATGCTAATTCACCCAGTGAATTTTATTTATTTACTAGACAACCCGTGCTCTGATGGGTCATTGTTTTAGAAATATTTCCTTGCCAGATTCCTCAATAACTTCGAGAATGGCAGAGCTTCTAACATACTTGAAAAGTTCTTAAAAATTCAGGGTGATATTCAGAGATGTATCGGCCTTGGAAATAGCCCATGTTGAATTGTATAGCACAAACACTGACCAGAGGAAAAAATTTGTGACATTTTTATTACATCACAAAACGCTAATTTTTAATCGTAAAATATTTTATAAAATTTGCCAGATTTCAATTCTACCAGAGCTATATTTCCCAGATTTTGAAGACACTCTGTAAGTTAGCCCGCCTGAGGTATACTGGTTGAAAAGGTTTTAGCCTATGATGTACCCTTTCCCCCCAGTTAAAGGTTACAGACACAAGAGTTTTAGCGGTGGATAGATTTAGATTTTATTTATTTATTTATTTATTTAGTAAATTTAGATGGCTGCCCATCTCGCACAAAGTGACTCTGGGCAGAATACATTGAACTTAGGAACGACGCAACGTTTCTCTGACAAAATTGGCAAAACTGAAGTTTACAAAAATAAAAAAAATAAAATAAAGAGAGCTGGAGTGTGATACATTATTTACTACAAATGGCACCTTATTGAGCAAACTACGTGTAAGTGATCCTTTGCTTGACTCAAGACAATTTGGAAGTGGGGGGGGGGTTCCCCTTCATCACTCCCCAACTTCATCTTTCTCTCTCTCCCCCACCCTTCAATATGACTTGGAGCTGACCACACACAGCCGGAAGGCTACCTTGTGTCTTTGTGGCCCTGGACCCCCACAGCCATCCCATCCCTGAATTTCACTACAGCTGTGTCAAGATCCCTTAACATGGGGAGGGGGGGGCTATGGATGGCCTCCCCCAAGCAGAAACTCACCTTCACCTCCTCTGGCCCAACAGGACTGGGTTGCCTGCGAGGCGGGGAGGGAGGGGGAGACTTCCTCTGGGACAGTATCCTGCCCGGAGGTTTGCTGTACAATCCTGGCAATTGCAAAAGTTTTCAGGGGAAGCAGCGCAGATGGCGCAAAAGGAAAGGTTTATATTGAGGATGGCACACAAAGATCTGGCTAAAAAGTACCAGGACAGATTTTTGGATAGAAGAGCGGTTCCCAAACTCTGTAGAATGAGAGAGAATAAATGCATCCAAAGTTCCTTCCCAGATTTTTTACCTGCTTCCTGTTAGCCTCAATTGAGGTCCACACGGACAACCTGTCTAATCAGATCACTGGAGAGTTTGCCTCAAAGAGAAAATTGCCAGGAGCCCTCGCTGCATCTTGTGTCAGTGGGTCCCCTAGAGTTGCTGTGAGCAGGGTACCAAAATCCTTGGAAGGAGATGCCGGCAGCAATAATTCAGCACATAAAAAAGTGGCATTTAACACAACTTGCTGCTTCTAGCACAAAGAGAAGCACGGCGGTGGGGAGGGGATCGCAAGGCCTGAGTCTCTATTAAGCATCGCTCCCTTCCGGGACGTAAAGCAGAAAAGGCTGGTCTTCCACGGTCACCAAAAATCTCTTTTAGGAAACCTGCAAATGTGAGAACACACATGTCCATTAAGGAGTCAATGCCGCTGGGGTTTTTTTGGCACCGTCAGATTTCTCCACTTCCTGATGCAAAGGTGCCTTAGGAAAGCAACTAGATCTAGAGCAGTGGTTCTCAACCTTTTTAATGCCGCGACCCCCAACCGGTCGTAAGTCGAGGACTAAACCGCTCGTACGTCGAGGACTAAACCGCTCATAAGTTGAGGACTACCCAACCGGTCGTAAGTCGAGCACTTTCCCTGCCCGGGAGCGCCGCGCATGCGTGGTTCCACCCCCTGCGCCGGCCGAGGCGTAGCTGGCAAGCGGCAGAGACGGAGCAGGCCGACCACCAGCTGGCCCAGCCCAAGGGAGGTAAGGCACCCGCCGGAAAAGGGAAAAAAAAAATGGCGGACAGCCTTGCTTGGCGACCCCCGTGAAATGGTCGATCAACCCCAAATGAGGTCGCGACCCATAGGTTGAGAACCGCTGATCTAGAGCTTGGCTGGGCTGCATCCAGGCCTTGGGTTCTAAGGAAGACTCTTGGCTTTGGGAACAGGTGTTACTGAATGTCAGAACCAGGCTTGCTATCTAGGGGCATGCACAGTTGGAATCCTCCATCTGGCCAGGAAAGGATCTAGTGGAAGAAATCATCTTTGGTCTGGCAGGGGTCAGCAACCTTAAACACTCAAAGAGCCACTTGGACCCGTTTCCCACAGAAAACACTGGGAGCCTCAAAACACGTGTGCGCACGCACGCGCACCAGAGGAGGGGGCTTGATTGAAGAGTTTAATTAAAAAGAAATAAAGGCTGCTGTGCATGAGTTCTCTCTCTCTCTCTCTCTCTCTCTCCCCCACCCCTTCTCTCTTCCTCCCCCCTCACTCTCTCCCCCTCTCTCCGATCTTCTGCTCACCTGGCCAACTGGCCTGACGCTGTTCTCCGACAAGCTGACACACATTCTTATTGGGCTGGCTCTCTCCTGCCCTTGGTCTGCCAGTCCTCTTCCCCCACTCAGTGTGAGTGTGTGTGTGTGAGAGAGAGAGAAAGAGAGAGAAAGAGCTGCTGCTTTGTGCTGCTTCCTGCGGAGATGCAACAAGGGCAGGGAGCCCGCCCAATAAGCTTGTCAGCTTGTCGGAGAACAGCGTGAGGCCACTCTCTTTTTTACACATACACACACAGAGAGGGGGGGGGGAAGCACAAGTGCGCACATGCGGTTCCGGAGCCGTGGGTTGCCAACCCATGGTCTGGCTGGACACCCCCAGTGCTGCTGTGCAGAGGCAGCACCGTAGACTGCTGAACTTCCTTTCAGAGGGCATCTGGAGCCACCCAACGTTCCTCAGAGGCAGGAACAGAAGTCAGCTAAATCTCTCACAAGGCTTCTGAATTATTTTCCCTGCAAAGGGATTTCCCTGGACGACTGGGAACCCAGATGCTGCAAGTATTCACAATCGGGGGATCATCGAGAGCCAACAGATTCCAGGGGCTACAAAAACTTCCAAGTCTGCTCAGCAGCTCTCCCTGCTTTGGGCAGAATAACAAAAGTGGCCTTGCCCTTGTGGGACCTTGTGCTGCCAGCTTTTAGCTTTGTGTGCGACACTGGGCTTGTCAAGGCTGCCTCTACTCAGATCCTAGGAAAGAAAAACCCTCCGCTCCATAGATTTAGAGAAAAGGTACTTTGAGTAGGAAAGAAGTGGCTGCAGTTAATTCTTTCCTCATAAAAGTAGCTTTTTTTCTAAATCTTATGGAGGGAAGGGTTTTTCCTTTCCTAGGAGAGGCAGCCATGACAGGGATGCTTGTGGCTTGACAACCCGGCACATTTTCCATCACGCTGATCCCCTTGGCACACACACCCACACAGAAACACCCATGTGCTGCTGGGCCTGTCTGAGCTGAGACAGCAGTAGGAAGGAACAGCACACTAGGGCAGGGGTCTCCAAACTTGGCAACGTTAAGCTGTGGACTTCAACTCCCAAGAATCCCTCAGCCGGTATAGAGTTCTAGGAGTTTGAAGTCAAGTCTTAAAGTTGCCAAGGGTGGAGACCCCCCCCCCCTGCATTTAGGGCTGTGGTAGCAAACCTATGGCACACGTGCCACAAGTGGCACTCAGAACCCTCTCTGTGGGCACGCGCGCCGTCGCCCCAGTCCTAGGCCTTCAGCTGGGTTTTATAAAACCTTTTCGCTTTAGGCCTCTGCCGCCGTGTGCAAAATAAAGAAAAAAGGTTCAATCAATCAATCAATTTCAACTTCTTGCAGGAAAAAAAAAGATCTCGCAAAGTTGGAATTGATTGATTGAACTTTTTAGTCCCACCCAGTCTGCCGTTACCACCGCAGCCACGCCCACCCAATGGGCCACACCCACTCAATGGGCCACACCCACCCGGCACTCGATGATGCATAAGTGGGTTTTGGGTTGCAGATTGGGCACTCGGTCTCTAAAAGGTTCGCCATCACTGATTTAGGGCATCCAGCCACAGAAAGACAAGCGTGTTCCCCAGAGAAGCAAAGTTACGTGCTGCACCTTTGGAAATTCTCTTCTGAACAAGCGAGTGATTCCATCGTGCTGAATCAGAAGGCTCGGGAAAAGTGCCTGGACAGCCTCACAGGCTCGGACAAAGTCCTTCTTCACCACAATCGCCTGAAAGAGAGGAACGCCGGGCAGTGAGCAGATCGGCGCTGAAGCTGCCACCGTCTCAGGCCAGATTAAAACAAGTCTCCCATCTTGTGCTCCCGTGCAGTCCAACCAACAGCCACAAAGCAAAGCAAAGGAGAGAGAGGCAGCCAGACGAGGCGGGTTCACCCAAAGACAGGGACCAGACCAGCAGTGGACGTTAGTGACAAGGGAGCCCTTTTCCTGAGAAGGACAGAAAATAACCCTCCTTGGATCAGACCAAGGCCCAGTGACATGGTTCCGAAAAGAAGCAGCTTTACAAAGAACTTTGAGGCTTGATTACCTTAAAGAATCCTTTAATTGGCTACATCGCTTCGGCACGAACAATAGAAAGCCAAAAACTGAAACCCCCACCACCCAAGCACTCGTGACAACACACAACTCCCTCCCTCCTTTCACAGTCATCAATCATATGCTCCAATTAATTTGAAGTGTGAATCGCTCCCTCCCTATTTCCCCGTTACGCTGACCTTGGCCGTGCTATGCAAAGATATTGTTATGATTAGCTGGCATACTTTCCCACTCACTGGGTTAACATTGTCTGCTTTAACTCTTGAAGTGATATGTAGGCTGAATAAGATATGTTTGCTTCTTCACATAGGGCAAGCAAGAACATCCAATGTTAGCAGACTTGACACCCAGCTGATGCTGTGCTGTGTTGAGCTGGAAACCTCATCTTCAAGGCTTGAGGAAATGGCCTTTCCCTGTCTATTACACACACACACACACACACACACAGCCCCGGCTGTATTCCAGTCTGGAATGCAGCACCTATAGAATAAATGGGCCTTACCTTCCTTAATGCATTAACCTAATCTTATCTAACTTTGCAACCTTTTCTAGGCTTGGAAGCCAAGCAGGGGCAGGTCTGGTTGATATTCGGATGGGGGACCAGAAGGAAATTGGGAAGGCGAAGAAGCATTCTGGAGGAAAGAAATGCAAGCTACTTCCAAGCCGTGGCTGCCTCTCCTTTCCCCTTAATCGGTGCAGTTGCAGCAACTTCACAAATTCATTATTCCCTTGATCCTCCTGTCACCTGATCACAGCAGAGCCCAGAATCACATCCACCAAGCATTTCTGGTCTGGATTTCCCTTTACTTGGCATGCCTCTCACAACTTCGCTGCCCTCCTTGGGGAACTCTGGCCAGATGCCAACAATGCGGTGTGTTCGGTTCCCCATCCATTTAGACCAGGGGTAGTCAACCTTGGCTCTTTTATGACTCGTGGACTTCAACTCCCAGAATTCCTGAGCCAGCTTAGCTGGGTCAGGAATTCTGGGAGTTGAAGTCCACGAGTCATAAAAGAGCCAAGGTTGACTACCCCTGATTTAGACAGTCCTGCATCGTCATTTCGCACAGCCGATTTTCCCTCTTTGACCAACCACCTACTGAAAAATCCAGAAACTCCATCGCAGCTCCAGGATTTGCTCGGATGGCTTTGAGGATGCCAAGGCAGCCTTCATTCTGGATGGGGTTCCTGGACATCTGCAGATCACAGGAAAGAACAGACACCCTCTGGATCACCCACCGGGCAGGGCTATTAGGATCTCAGGGTCACCTTCCCAAATGCTCCTCACCTTGAGTCTCCTCAGATTCTTGTTTCCTTTCAGGCCCGAAGCAAGCGCGAGGGCTCCTTCCAAGGCGATGCGGTTATTACTGAGAATAAAGAGAAAAGGCACTCAGAAGTCCCCCACTTTTGCTCTTCCTGCACGCCTGTGCACTGACCCACACTAGCTTGCTGTTGGGAATAAGTTAATCTACCAACTATGATAAGAGATTGAATCTTCCCTCTTAGTTAATACATTTAAACGTTTTAGAGTTTGGTCAGGTCTAAAGACGCCAATTAGGGAAGTAGCAAAGGAACTAACTTCAGCAGACATTCTCTTCCGAGGAAAATGTTGCCCATCAAAATGATTTTTTTCCCCTGGGTGCCCCAAACACTAAGCCAGAGGGAGAATAGTTGAGGGTGACAGTGTTGGAGCACCCACAACTTCAGAAACTGTGGCTGCTCATTACTGGAGGCTTTTAAGAAGAGGCTGGACAGCCACTTGTCTGGAATGGTATAGGCCCGCAGGGGTCGGCAACCTGAAACACTCAAAGAGCCACCTGGACCCGTTTCCCAGAGAAAAAAAAACACCGGGAGCTGCAAAACATGCGCGTGCGTGAGGGGGGGGAAGCTTGATTGAAGAGTTTAATTAAAAAGAAATAGAGGTTGCTGTGCATGAGTTCTCTCTCTCTCTCTCTCTCTCTCTCTCTCTCTCTCTCTCTCTCTCTCTCTCTCTCTCTCTCTCTCTCTCTTTGTCTCCCTCCCTCTCTCTCTCCCCTCCCTCCCTCTCCCTCTCTCCAATCTTCTGCTCACCTGGCAAGCTGGCTTCACACTGTTCTCCGACAAGCTGACACATATTCTTATTGGACTGGCTCTTTCCTGCCCTTGGTCTGCCAGTCCTCTTCCCCCACTCAGTGTGTGTGTGTGTGAGAGAGAGAGAGAGGGGGGGGCTGCTGCTGCTTTCTGCTACTTTCTGCTGCTTCCTGCTGAGACGCAGCAAAGGGAGGAGCCCCGCCCAATAAACTTGTCAGCTTGTCCTAGAACAGTGTGAGGCCACTCATTTTTACACACACACACACACACAGAGAGAGAGAGAGAGACAGACAGACAGACAGACAGAGAGAAGGGAAGTGCAAGTGCCTCTCTCTGTCTCTGTCTCTCTGCAAATGGCAGAGGAGGCTGGGAGCCGCAGGACAAGGCTCAAAGAGCCACATGCGGCTCTGGAGCCGCGGGTTGCCGACCTGTGGTATAGAGTCTCCTGCTTGAGCAGGGGATTGGACTAGAAGTCCTCTGAGGTTCCTTCCAACTCTGTTGTTCTGTTCTGTTCTGGATAGGCAGCCTGAGCAGAGGGGAAGATGGGAGAGAAGAGACTGCCAGTTTCTCCTCTCCCCCTAAGTGGGTGAGGTTCCTGATTCAAATCCAACCTTTGCCGGAAGCTCACTTGATGGCCTCAGCCTCAACTGCCCTGATGGCAAGAGGGAATCCTAGAAACTATTCACTTTGCTGGCTTGTGCCAAGGATGATTAAGAAACAGCTCTCAGCACTCAGGAAGTGCGGGTACATGCACACACACACACACACACGCGCGCCTTGTTACCTGATGTTGAGTTCTTCCAGTACATTGTTGCTTTTCAGGGCTGCCCCCAGAGCAGCTGCACCACTGTTGCCAAAGCCATTGTATGACAGATCAAGGACTCGAAGGAATATATTCGCCTGTGGAACAAGACAGATTGAGCAGCGCTTGGAGAAGATCCAAGGTGGAGAGTCCACAGGAGACAAGATGCTTTAATTCTATCATTCACACGGGCTTTTCTTCAGATCTCGCCTTACACTCCCTACTGTCACTAGTCCCTAATAAAAGTTGAGACAATGCCTGTTTCAAGAGTTCTGCTTTCTTGGGTGATTCGTTGAAGTGGGTCCTGACACAAGAGTTTTTCCCTTGCCACCTAGAGCTTCCAATCACAAGCCATACCCTGACGGAGAGTTCCCAGGCCTTCACCCACTCAAGATTTGCTTCCAGGTTCTTTCCAAACAGGCTACCTCTTCCACTGTTGAGGCCAGTGTTTCTCAACCTCGGCAGCATACAGTAGCTGCCTGGGGGTTTCTGGGAGCTGAAGTCCATTTGATTTCTAGAGCCACCCATCTCAGCAAACGCCACTGGGTGGCTCAGGATTCAGAAACATATATTATGATTAAAATCTTTAAAACATTTTAAAACAATAAAAGCAGTAAAAACCATTAAAACAATAATAAAAAAAAACATTAGGTGCCGCAGTTGCCCACCCCTGCGCTATACACTAGAACAGGGGTAGGCAACCTTGGCTCTTTTATGACTCGTGGACTTCAACTCCCAGAATTCCTGAGCCAGCATGGCTCAGCTTGGAAACCTCTTCCTTTCCCCTCAGCATGGCTGGCTCAGGAATTCTGGGAGTTGAAGTCCACAAGCCATGAAGGGGCCAAAGTTTCCCCCATGCGGGCTCAGGAATTCTGGGAGTTGAAGTCCATGAGTCATAAAGCGGCCTGTAGGCAACCTTGGCTCGTTTATGACTCGTGGACTTCAACTCCCAGAATTCCTGAGCCAGCATGGCTCAGCTTGGAAACCTCTCCCTTTCCCCTCAGCATGGCTGGCTCAGGAATTCTGGGAGTTGAAGTCCACGAGTCATAAAAGAGCCAAAGTTGCCTACCCCTGCACGAGAACAAGCAGGGCCAAACTATTTCAAACTTGTTTGCCCTTTAGGGGATGGAGGGATGAAACAAGATCTTATGCTTTATAACTTTATCCATGAGGAAACCTCTCGAACGAAGTCCCCTTTCCTACCCCCAAGCCTTTGGCAACAGCCGCTGCTCCTTGGCCCCGAAAGTTGTTCCAGCTGAGGTTGAGTTGCTTCAGGCCCACATTTTCCGCCATGGCCATCCCGAGGGCTTCTCCTGGTTCAATGGAGACGGAGACACGAGAAATGGGAAAGAGGCCTGAAACGTCAAACTGAGGGAGGCTTTGGAAAAGAATGACACCCCCTTGGATCCCACCCCACCTTTACAGTAGCAGCCTCTCCCCGTACAGGAGCCGTGGTGGTGCAGTGATCAGAATGAGTATGGCAGGCAAACTCTGCTGACCGCCAGCAGTTCGATCGTGACCGGCTCAAGGTTGACTCAGCCTTCCATCTTTCCGAGGTCGGTAAAATGAGGAGACAGATTGTTGGGGGCAAAAGGCTGACTCTCTAAACAGCTTAAAGAGGGCTGTAAAGCACTATGAAGTGGTATATAAGTCTAAGTGCTCTTGCTAATGCTCTTTCCTTCTTTCCTTTCCTTCCTTCCTTCCCTCCCTCCCTCCCTCCCTCCCTTCTATAGTGTACAGTGGTTAGAATGCGGTATTGCAGGCTAATTCTGCCCACTGCCTGCAGTTTGATTCTCACCAGCTCAAGGTTGACTCAGCCTTCCATCCTTCTGAGGCCAATAAAATGAGGACCCAGATTTTTAGAGGCAGTAGGTTGATCCTGTAAACCGCTTGGAGAGAGGGCTGTGAAACACTGTGAAGCAGTATACAAGTCTTAGTGCTATTGCTATCCAACCTAATGTGGATTTTTCTGCTGACGTTTCGCCAAGCAAGTCTTCTAGCCTCAGCAGAGATATCAGCTCACAGAGAAGAAGGGAAGGATAGTAGGATCTGCAAGCAGTAGGAAGAGGTGGTTCCCACAGAGCCAGGAACTCTGAGGAACACCTGCTTATGGGAATCAGCAGAGAGTTGCAGAAACAGATGACTCCCACAGGCTTGGCGCCATTCACAAAGCCGTTCCCCTGCATGCCGCCCATTTGAGGAGACCGGGGGCTCACGCAGAGGCTTTCAAGGGATCGACATCATGACATGGAGGGGTTTTATTCTCCTCCCTCAGGTCAGCCTAGCTCAGGAGTAGGCAACCTTGGCTCTTTTATGACTCATGGACTTCAACTCCCAGAATTCCTGAGCCAGTCATGCTGAGGGGAAAGGCAGAGGTTTCCAAGCTGAGCCAGGCTGGCTCAGGGATTCTGGGAGTTGAAGTCTGCAAGTCATGAAGGGGCCAACATTTCCTTCATGCTGGCTCAGGAATTCTGGGAGTTGAAGTCCACCAGTCATAAAAGAGCCAAGGTTGCCTACCCCTGGCCTAGCTGTTCCCACCACCAAGTTTAGAGCAGAGCTTCTTAAACTGTGTCGCGGAAGCCCAGTTCTCCTCAGGCACTTCACGTTTTCCACAGGTTGGACTGAAGATCTAAGACAAAGTTTTCGGTGGGTTTTGCAACCAATTTGGAGGAGACGTAACCTTTGTGGCATCTTTACTTTGACCCAACAGTTTGCGGCTTCTGGCTGACCTCGCTGTCACATAAAGCTCAGGGTAATTCTGGCCAGTGCTAGAAAGAAATTGCCAGATTTTCTCTGGAAATCTCAGACTGATAAGTTGATAATATACCCTACAATGCTGACGAAGAAACTCCACTTGCTAGGTTTTACGGGGGATGCTCTGGGAGATTATGGTCTCAAGGACGCCCAGTTTAGGGTAGTCCAACGGCTTGTGGACATAGATTTCCAATATTTAAGAGCCAGAGCCAATAAAACCTGCTCCCCTTTGATCTTCAGCCATTCTAATAATGATGGATTGAGGGTGGCTTCATATTTCTATACTCTAACCATCCCCAAGTATACAAGAGTCTTTTCCCTGGCCTGTTTCAATGTCTTGCCGTCAGCACTACTCGACGGGCGATTTAAGAGGCTCCCGTTTAGTGAGCGACTATGCCCCTGTGATAGGGCCGAAGTTGAAAGTGTGGAGTATGTCTTATCATACTGCCCTATGTACAACACAGGCAGAATTAAATTATTGTCTCTCCTTGGAATTGATCCCTCTGGTTCCAATGTTAGTAATTTGGTCTTATATTGTCTAGGGGATGGCTCCTCCAATATTACTACTCAGGTTTCTAAGTTTCTTTTAAGAGCTGTAACTATTAGAGGAGAACGTTGTAATTCCCTTTAGCCAAGGCTTCTGGTGTTTCATTGTTTGTGATTATATTTTTCTTGTGTTTTCTTCTGTTGAATTTGCATTTTGGTCTGTGACCGCAAAATAAAAATTATTATTATTAATATACCCTACAAGAAAATATTAGCAATCCTTCTTTGTATTTTTTTTCCCCAGAAAACAATGTCTCTGTAGCCTACTCAAAGATCTGACTTGGTTTTTTAATCTTTTTTCTGGACTGCTCTCCTCAGAAAAAAATTATCAGGAGTCAATTGTAATGCTTTTCAGCAATATGTGTGTATGTTTTTTATCTTCCCATTTCTAGCTTTGTCTCTCTTTCTCTCTCTCTAATATTCATATTATTTTGACTTGTTAATTTATATTGCTAGTCCACGTATGATATGCCATATGCTAAATAAATTATTTCGATAACCTTTTGATACTGCTTTTTATTACTCCTACACAATTTTAGGATTACATATCAATAATTCTAGTTTCAGGAAGCAATTTTTATGGTAAACCAATGGGTAAAACTCTTAAAAGGGCAGGCAGAAACTTAAGTGAGCCCAACTTTCTAATCCCTACCTTAATTTTCTTTTTCGCTTCCTCAACATTGGTAGCTGTTCCCTATTTTCTGCATACTCTCTCTTCTTTTTGTCCCCGCCTGCTCTCCATCAAATCACAAAGTCTTCTTCAAAACATAAGGAGAAGAAAGAGATCGGACTGGTGGGAAGTCAAAACCTCGCGTGGGGTCAGGCATAGAAGGAGATTCCAAGCCACAGCAGGTAACAAGGCAAGAAAGAGGGAGGGAGGGAGGGCAGGAGTCACAATCCAGCAATTCTTTCCCCCCCAACAAAAGTAAACCCTAATGGTTAGTTCTTAGCTTATGAAAACCACAGCTGGTTCTTGATTTAACAATTCATATTCCGCATAAAGGTATGCGGTGCTCTAGAAACCAAAGGGCCATGAATAGACAAATTGCATGTGTAGGTGTGTGTCTTTCTCACAGGTGCTACAGAGCTTCCCACACGACAGCCAAAAACAATATTTCTATGACATTTACAGTACCTGCTGGCTCTCCGAGCCTGTTATGACTCAGATCAAGGTGCTCCACTTTCTGATTGGTCACTAAAGCGTCTGCCAGGTATTTGGCTGCCCTGTCGTTTAATTCATTTCCTGAAAGTTTCAAGGACACCAGAATTGGATTTTCCTGAAGCACTGTAGACAGAGCTTCTGTCCCTTTCACTCCGACTTTATTCTCTGATAAATCAAGTTCTGAAAGAGAAGGAGGTTGATCTCTCAGCTGGCTCAACATACAGAATCCCCCGGAACCATTAGGCCAACATGTCTTTGTTCCTCAATCTCTACTTTGGCCAGGAATGAAAGCTGGTCAAAGGCCACAACTGGTTCCGTGGAGAATCCTTGGAGAAAGACACTCCTCAGCTCAACCCATCAAACTGGGAGCGGCACATAAATGTTGTCAAGCAAATAAAGAAATCTACAAACCACAATCTCATGATGCTTGGGTCGCCCCTAATAAAAGAGGACTGCATTCTTAAGACCAGTTACAACAAACTTCAAGCTTTACTGCTGTATTATATGAAAAAGCAAATCTTTGCTTTTAGAAACTGGAAGTTATTTAGAGGGGATCTAACAACGGTTTAACGGCAATCCCAAACATCTCAAGGCAGATGGATTACATCAGTGGTTCTCAACCTTTTTAATGCCGCGACCCCAACCGGTCGTAAGTTGAGGACTAAACCGGTTGTAAGTCGAGGACTAAACCGGTCATAAGTCGAGGACTAAACCGGTCGTAAGTCGAGGACTACCCAACCGGTTGTAAGTCGAGGACTTTCCCTGCCCGGGAGCGCCGCACATGCGTGGTTCCGCCCCCTGCGCCGGCCGAGGCGTAGCTGGCAAGCGGCAGAGACGGAGCAGGCCGACCACCAGCTGGCCCAGCCCAAGGGAGGTAAGGCACCCACCAGAAAAGGGGAAAAAATGGCGGACAAAAAAAATGGCAGACAAAAAAAATGGCGGACAGCCTTGCTTGGCGACCCCCATGAAATGGTCAATCGACCCCAAATGGGGTCCCGACCCACAGATTGAGAACCACTGGATTACATGGACTCTCCGTTTTCGCCCCCTGAAGCAATTCTCAGAATCTCCCAGGCACCTGAAATGTAGCAGTTCTCCTTTAACATCTCTGCCATCGCCACTGCGCCGTCTCCATCCAGCCCGTTGTCGCTCAGGTTCAGCTTCACAATGGAGGTGTTGCTGGTCAGGGAAAGAGCGAGAGCTTTGGCTGCCTAAAAGAAGAGGCAGAGGAGGGACGAGCTATGAGGGCAGCGGTGCTGAGATCTAGCCCAGTCCTCCGGCAGGAGTCAAGGTTTGGGGTCCTGGGGGAGGCAAACTGCTGCCTGGGAGCTGGCATGGCCTTTTTCAAATTTTGCAAGTGGCTCTGCCAAAACTGGAAAGCCATTAGCCAGTGGCCTTTTTAGACCCCCAGCCAAGCAACACCTCTTTTCTGCAGAAATCTTAAGAAGACAGAACTCTTGGAATATTTCTTCCAATAGGCATCTTTATTAAGAGAAGATGGTTGCAGGCATTCTAGACAGGACCTGGGGCCCAAGTCCTCCCATTCAAGGTTTTAAGTGGTCCCAAGCAGCCCAACCACCCCACCGTCCTTCCAGCGACAATCCCAGGCATTACATTTCCACCCCCTTTTCCTCACGGCCGGCGGAAGGGAAACTTCAGAGAGGAGTAGATGAAAGCTGATGGGCCCTATTGTTATGATCAGTCCTTTTGGTGCGATCCCCATTCAGTCCCTTTGAAGTTGTAAGGAAGGAAGTGAGAGCCATAAAACCCCTTTGCTCATCCCCCTTCCCTTTCGTAGTATGACAGAATCCAGAGAGGGCAGAAATGGGGTTTTCCATAGTTGATAACTAGAGATGAAATATAACTGGATTCTGACAGGAGAGGTGCTGAACCAAGATAGCCCCATGCAGCTTTGCCTTTAGCCTCACCCACCACATGCTCCAGCTCGCCTCCCAGGGACTTGTGCCGCAGCTGCTGGTGGATTATTTCAGCAGCTATGCTGAAACGTAACACGAAAACGAGGTCACCTCATCTGTGGCCTGGAAGCGTGGGCAGCAAAGCTCTACTGCCACATGAGCTCATCTGGCCTCCTGTTTCCCATATAGATCAAGCAGAGCCCTGGGGGGGGAGTGGGGGGGCTGCACCATATGCCAGCAGCACCTGCTGCCTGTGAATCCATTAAGTCCCATTTAGCTGGGGTGGCCAAGGCCCTGGAGGCTGTTTTGCCAGGAACCGCAGATCTCGCTTAAAGCGCAGAAGCATCATCTCTGGAGACAAATGGTCACAAACTGAAGCGAAAGTGACCGAATGAAGGACTGGGACCCTCTTCTCCTCTACGTCCTTCATAAGGGGCCGCTCTGGCTCTCCTCATCAAAGGTTTAGTGGGCAGTGTTCCGATAGAAGGCTGGCCCCTGAGCCTGCTCTGCCATCTTAGTAGTGCCAGGCCAGGATCTCTTTACCACTGTAAGGACCCACCCCACTTTGCATCTTAAGAAGACAGAACTCTTGGAATATTTCTTCCAACAGGCATCTTTATTAAGAGAAGATGGTTGCAGGCGTTCTAGACAGGACCTGGGGCCCAAGCCCTACGGTTCAAGGTTTTATGTGTTCCCAAGCAGCCCCCCACCCCACCCCACCGTCCTTCCAGCGACAATCCCAGGCGTTACATTTCCACCCCCTTTTCCTCACGGTGGCGGAAGGGAAACTTCAGAGAGGAGTAGATGAAAGCTGATGGGCCCTATTGTTATGATCAGTCCTTTTGGTGCGATCCACATTCAGTCCCTTTGAAGTTGTAAGGAGGAAGTGAGAGCCATAAGACCCCTTTGCTTATCCCCCTTCCCCTTCGTAGTATGACAGAATCCAGAGAGGGCAGAAATGGGGGTTTCCATAGTCGATAACTAGAGATGAAATATAATTGGATTCTGACAACCACTCTGTCATTTCACTTGGTCTATTTTGTTTCTCTATTTTACGTTGACCAAATTGGTTGCTTATGCTTTGCTACTAATGATTGTAATTTTCTTTAGATGTGTTTAAATTTTTCTCCATAAGACGCCTTGAACATTTTTAATTTTTTTTTTTTTTTCCAAAAATTTTTTTTTATTATTTTCAACATAAAAAAAAAAGCAATCACAAGTACATCACAATTAAAAACTCCCCCCCACCCCCCACCCGGACTTCCCAAACCTAATCCCAGGATACTATTCATCTAAAAGTAACCTTATACTAATATCCCTAGCTCCACAAAATATAATTCTACATAAGTAGGTGAAATATATGTATATATATAAAAAGAAAAAAAAATTTTTTATCTAAAAACCTAACCTATATTCCACCATTTTATACTTATTTTGAATATAAACAATCCATCTTCTCCATATTGATAAAAATTGTTCGTTTGAATGATCCTTCAAATAAGCCGAAATCTTTGCCATTTCAGCAAGATGCGAAACCTTCACTCTCCAGTCCTCTATTGTAGGTAAAACTTGACTCTTCCAATTTTGAGCTATCAGCAAACGGGCAGCAGTTAAACAATACAACATCAAATTCGTTTCTTTTACATCCAGATTATGTGTAATACCTAGGAGAAACAACT
>NW_015392195.1:0-1795 GCF_001527695.2 Protobothrops mucrosquamatus | reverse complement strand
TCCGGAGGAGTTCTCACCTACATCGTCCACAAGGGACGACTCGGGAACTCAACTCCTACCTCGGGCAGCTCACCTTTCCCCCTATGCCCAGGGGAAAGGTATCAAGCCGTTTGACAGCAGATGCAGGCTGTCAAAACGGCTTTTACGCAGAAACAGGCGGGAGCAGCAAACAGCTGCATCCAGCGAAGGCGCCTGCCATTTTTAATTTTGAAGGTAAAATTTAATGGAACGCATCAGGTGCCAGTCTAATTGCACCTACATATTTCTGCCACGGTGTAATGTTGGTACCGTAATGCTCCCTGATTATTCCCACAAATAACTCTGTAAAGAAATATAATTGTCAGAATCCAATTATATTTCATTTCTAGCTACCTACTCTGAAATAAACCCATTTCCTATTCTCACTGGATTCTGTCATACTACGAAAGGGGAGGAGGATAAGCAAGGGGGTTTTATGACTCTCACTTCCTTCATTTAAACTACAAAGTGACTGGATGTTGATTCTCATCAAGAGGACTGACCATAACAATATGGCCATCGCCTTTCATCTACTCTCTCTCTGAAGTCTCCCTTTTGCTGGCAGTGAGGGAAAAGGGGTGGAACAATGCAACGCCTGGGATCTGGGAAAAGAGAGGATGAGTGATCGTCGCCCGGAAGAACTGTGGGGTGGGGGCTGCTTGGGAACACTTAAAACATTGAATGGTAGGGGTTGATCCCTCAGATCCTGTCTAGAACACCTGCAATCATTTTCTCTTAATAAAGATGCCTGTTGGAAGAGAGATTCCAAGAGTTCTGTCATCTTAAGATGTAAAGTGAGGTGGGTCCTTACAATAATATTCCCACGTGTGATGCAGATGGAAAAAAGGAGAGGGAGAAGAGGGCTGAGAGAATATCCAGGGGCAGCGAGGGGATTCATACTTGCAGAGGGCAAAGCAAGCCCCGATGTGGCAGGACCCAAAAGAAAAAGACACCTGGCAGCGATTACCTTAGGGCCAAGGCCACGATGCATCAGAGCCAGCTCAGAATCTTTCATATGCCGTAAAAAATAAGAGATAGGAACCACGCCATACGCCTGGCAGATCGCAAGGTATCTGGTTTTCCCGGCAGGATCATAGCATATTGTAGAGACTAAGCCAAGACAAAGGAAAAAAATTAAAGCAATGGCCCTCCTTGGCTTTCTGTAAAACCACCAGACTCTTGAAGCCTCTGTAGTTTCTGGCCGTGCACCAGCAAGGTGGCCTTAAAAACTACAGCACCAGCCAAGGCCCACCGCCATCCCCACAAACCAGATACTCGTTCATTAGTCTTGTATGCAAAGAAGTACAGAGGGGATGGTGACTTTCTCCAAGTGATTCACAAAAGAGTTTGGTGTGTTGTTTTGAAACTAACAAGAGCTGCACCAAAGTCACAATACCTTAAAAATGGCTGCCAACTATTACTTGGCTTAAAAAGAAATAAGACACATTTGTGGAAGCCAGGCTAACAATGAGCAATGTCAAGCTTTCATTTCAGAGGCAGAATATTCATGGCTTTGACTGCAGGGTGGCAACTCCAAGTATTACAGGTCATAATATTCTGCCACCCAGGCATCAGATATTCAGAATTAAAAATACAGGAATGAACCCGTTACCAATGTTAATTAAAGAACGGCCAAAGTCTCGTGAGGTTGTCTTAAGATTTATATCAGGTTGATGGGGAGGGAATAACTGATGCTTGCTTAGTTGCCAACTTATCCTTGAAAGCTCTTTGTTTGTTTATCTGTTTGACACATTTATATCCTGCTTTTAGATCAATA
>NW_015392194.1:8269-19724 GCF_001527695.2 Protobothrops mucrosquamatus | reverse complement strand
CCCACCCCGAAATATGATTTTGCAAGAAAAGCCAGGAACATTTTACTGGTAGGAATTAAAGGAGGGGGTCAAACTGATCCGTATTTTGAAGGGATAGCCTTGAATCAACGGACCCTCGCTTAACCCAAGGCTTCCCCAGCGCATTGTACATATATTTACACAAGCCAAACAATTTCTGAAGTCTGCAAGCAGCTTGCCAAAAATTAGGGGTTTTCGGCTGGGCTGCCCCATGGAGAAGGGAGACCCCTTTTCCTGGGTGAGGTGGGGGGTCAAAGTTCCCTGCCCCCCGAAAATGCCCAGTCTTGTAAACATCTGCCAGACAGCAGAGATCCCAAATACCAATTCCTCGGGTTATTTGGGGGGGGAGGAAAACCCCCAGATAGTTGGGGGGGTTCTTTAGAATCAATCCAGGGCACCCAGAGGACGGGGGGGGGGTCTTGTCCAATTGGGTCAGTTTATTAAGGGGGAGAGGTGGGTTCTCCCCAGAACAAAATTAAAACCTTACTAGAACTTCTTCGATCTCGTTACTTCCAGACTCTAAACCCCATAATCCCCCGCCGGGAGGGTCAAAGGATTAGTGGAGCCTGCCCTCTCTCTGATCCTTCCTTGGGGGCAGCCCCAGAGAAAGGCAGCAGACACGGATAACAACAAGACCCGTTTCCCCCCCCCCTTCGGGGCCGACGGCCCGTTAAAAAATTAAAATATCTCTAATTAAAATAAGGATGGCTTTTTAAAAATAAAATAAAATAAAAACACAATCAAAGAGCAGAGGAGGAATAATAAAACAGGGTAAAACGAGAGCACACACCCCTCCCTCCGAGGGGGTTTAAAAGTCAACGATGCCCAGCTTGGGCGGCAAAATCCGGGCTGTTCCAGGCTCAGTGGCACATGGGTCTTGCAGTCAGCTGGCCGGGCATCTTAGACGTATTCTCGGCTACTGGGGGGTTTGGAGATGGGCATCGGCGCCGGATACTGGCGGTTCTTGTACCCGGGCTCGGCCCCTGGACACGAGCAGGAGAGCAATCCGCCCCCAATCAGCGACAAGGCGGCCCCCGCCCAGCCGAGGAAGATGGCAGGGCCAATTTCGTACCTGGAGCACAGAAAGAGACTCACGGTGAGATGGTAGAAAACGGGGGGGAGGGTGTTTAGGGAGGTCCCCCCTACCCCTAGACCCCCTCCCCACTTCCCTGCCTCTGCGGATGGGGGGAAAAGGATTTGCCGGGCGCGTGAATTCTAGATGTAAAGGATTCTTCTCCCCGGTGCAGTTACTGGATGCTCTCCGGATATCACCTTGCTCCGACTTTCTTTCCCCCCCCCAGGTTTTCTTCCCGCCTCGGAAGCAGCCACGGGGGAGCGGGAAAATGCCAGGGGTGGGGTGCAGAGGCGGTGGGGGGCCCCCCTCCTCAAAAGGGACACGCTCCAAAGGGGCGGGGCCAGGGGAAAAGGGGCAGGGCCAGGGCCAGGGGAAGAAGCGAATCTGAGTTTGTGTCCGGACGTTTTTTTGGCAAGCGAGGTGCGCCACTTTTGGGGGTGCCAAAGACAGACCCAGCCACCCCGTTTGCTCTGGACAACGTACTTTTTGTTTATGGGAGACAAGGGGTTGTAAAAATCTTGGACAATCTGGTTTGCACTCCAGGAACAGGCGATCAGGGAACACAAACCTAGATAGGGAAAACAAGGAGAGTGTCACAAAACGGTTATCTTGGTTTGATGTTTTTTTTCTTCCCGAAGGGGATGTAAGCCAAGGAAGCATGGCAAATATTCCATTCCATTCTATTTATTCTATTCTATATTTTCCATTCCATTCTATTCCATTCCATTCCATTCTGTTCCGTTCCATTCTAATCCATTCTATTTATTCATTCTATATTTTCTATTCTATTCTATTTATTCTATTCTATATTTTCTATTCCATTCTATTCTATTCTATTCCATTCCATTCTGTTCCGTTCCATTCTATTCTATTCTATTTATTCTATTCTATATTTTCTATTCCATTCCATTCCATTCTATTCTATTCTATTCTATTCTATTCTATTCTATTCTATTCTATTCTATTCTATTCCATTCTGTTCCGTTCTATTCTATTCTATTCTATTTATTCTATTCTATATTTTCTATTCTATTCTATTTATTCTATTCTATTCTATTCTATTCTATATTTTCTTTTCTTTTCTTTTCTATTCTATTCTATTCTATTTATTCCATTCTGTTCCGTTCTATTCTATTCTATTCTATTGATTCTATTCTATATTTTCTATTCTATTCTATTGATTCTATTCTATATTTTCTATTCCATTCTATTCTATTCCATTCCATTCTGTTCTGTTCCATCATATTCTATTCTATTTATTCTATTCTATATTTTCTATTCCATTCTATTCCATTCCATTCCATTCTATTGATTCTATTCTATTCTATTTCATACCTTATTCTGTTCTCTTCTGTTTTATTCTATTCCTTATTCTATTCTATTCTATTCCATTCTATTCTATTTATTCTATTCTATATTTTCTATTCTATTTATTCTATTCTATATTTTCTATTCTATTCTATTCTATTTATTCTATTCTATATTTTCTATTCTATTCTATTTATTCTATTCTATTTATTCTATTCTATTCTATATTTTCTATTCTATTCTATTCCATTCCATTCCTTATTCTGTTCTATTTTATTCTATTCTATTCTATTCTATTCTATTCTATTCTATTCTATTCTATATCTTATCCTATTCCTAATTCCAAATTCCATTCCAAAAGGTTGGGAAGCAGGGAGGGAAGGAGGGAGGGGGGGAACTCACCGGCCACCAGGAAGACGATGCCGCCGGTCATGGCGATGCGGGCCTTGGTGGTCTTGTTGTCGTCCCCGCAGTGGGTGCATTTCATGCCCATGGTGGCGATGCCGATGCCGATCACGCCCAGGACGATGGAGATGACCATCAGTGCCCGGGTGGCTTGTAAGTAAACTGCAGGGAGGAGAGGCAGGAGGTCAGAGAGGCACAGCAGCCAGATTTGGGGGGCTGGTCTAGATGACCTTCAAGGTCCCTTCCAGCTCTATTCTGATGAATTTAAAGGGTTGAGGATGATGCAGTTGGGAGGGTTGACTGCCCGAACGGGGGTACGCTGGCACTGCTTTCTGGGATACCCAAGCACCCCCCTTTTTGTAAGCTGGCCGTGCCCCCCACAAGTCTTGCCAGGCCGATGGAGAACTCCTGTAGCCCAACATCCACCCCTGCGCCCCAATACACACCCCAGCACCCCTCCTTGCATCCAGTACCTACCCCAGTACTCCAGTATCCACCCCAGCGCCCCAATGCCCATCCCTGGCCCTCCAGAATCCACCCCGACATCCAATAATTTTCCCCAGCACCCCAATAATGGCCGCCAGTCCCCCCTCCCCTTCTGCACTCAACTCTTCTCCCCAGAGAGACGGGATCACGATGCCAGCACAGCCGCCCGTCGGAGCCCAGGGCCCCCTCCGCAGGGCACAGATCGGAGGGCGGAGGTTTGGGGGGCACCCCCCCACCCCACCCCCTCCCCCAGCACAGCAAAGTCGAGGAAGGCAGCTTGTTTGCTTGGGTGGGGGGCCCACACTTGGCAGGCTTTCTGGGCAAACATTAGGCTTCCAGGCACCCAGGCTGGGACGTAAAAAACGGGCCTGGGAAAGGCGCCATTTTAGGGAAGGAAGCCGGTGTGTGTGTGTGTGTGTGTGTGTGTGTGTGTGTGTGTGTGTGTGTCAAGGGGCAACGGCCACGGGGGGTGGGGGGCATTGCCCACGCTGAGAGTCGGGCAGGCAGCGAATCAATCCAAATAAATAAGTAGAAAAGGTTTTCCCCCCTCTTTGGATGGATGGATGGATGGATGGAAGGAAGGAAGGAAGGAAGGAAGGAAGGAAGGAAGGAAGGAAGGAAGGAAGGGAGAGGAGGGAGGGAGGAAGCAAGAAAGCAAGGAAAAGAGATGGAGGAAGGAATGGAGGAGATGGGAATGGGAGGGAGGCTAGGAAGGGAGGGAGGAAGAAGAGAAAGAAGGAAAGGAGAGGGAGGGAGGGAGGGAGGAAAAAAGGAAGAATAGAAGGGAGGGAGGGAGGAGGGAAAAGAAGAAGGAAAGAAGAGAGGAAGGAAAGAAAAGAGGGAGGAAGGAAAGAAGAAGAATGAGGAAAGGAAGGAAGAAGGGGAAGAAGGAGGGGAAGGAAGGAAAGAAGGGAGGGAGGAAGGAAGAGGGAGAGGGGAGGAAGGAAGGAAGGAAATAAGAGAGGAGGGAGGGAGGAAGCAATAAAGCAAGGAAAAGAGATGTAGGATTGGGGAAGATGGGAATGGGAGGGAAGGAGAGGGAGCGAGGGAGGAAGGAAGGAAAGAAAGAATGGAGGAAAAATAGAAGGGAGTGAGGAAAGGAGGAAGGAAGGGAGGAAGGAAAGGAGAGGGAGGGAAAGAATGGGGAAGGAAGGAAGGAAGGAAGGAAAAAAGAGCCAACTGGTATAGTGGTTATGGGGCTGGACTTGGGTTCAAGAATCCCCCCCCTCAGCCACCAGGCCTCTCCAGGGGACTTTGGGCCTATTCCTCGCCCAGCCCAGTCTACCTTGCAGGATTGTTGTTGGGGGGGGAAGGGAGGAAGCAACCCTGGGTCGGCTGCATTGAGCTCCTGGAGGGGAGGTGAGGTAAAATTAAGTGCCCTCCCCTTGCGGGGATTCCCGCAGCTGCCGCCCAGCGTTCTCGGTGCGTCCCGTGTAATTTTAATCAGCTGTCCTACCTGCCAGGGTTGTTTTTTCCCGGAGGGGGGGAGAACTTCGCGCAAATACCCTGAGCGCGCGAAGGAGGATATAAAAGCCTAATCGATAAGTGAAGACGGGGGAAAGAAAAAAAAAGGAAAAAAGAGGAGAAACCTTTGGCTACTCAAAATAAAAAATAAAAAGAGGATTTGCAAAGCAGGCCCGGTGCCTTCAGAGAGGGTGGGGCCGCCGTGACTCAGCCCTGGGAGCACCAGAAAGGCTGGCCCACCCGCCAGGGCTGTCGTCACCGGAGGCTGCGTCACTCGGCACCCAGGGTTGCCCGCCACCCGCCTGGCCCTCACGTGGCCCCCTCCGTCCCCTCCGAAAGGGCAGGGGGGTCTCCCAAAGGAAGCCCCCCCAGGTTGGGGCTCAGGGATGTCCCCAGGGACCCCCCCCTACACGTCCTGGGCTTGCCTTGCCAACTTCCAGCCTCCCACTCCTTCCTTCCTTCCTTCCTTCCTTCCTTCCTTTCTTCCTTCCTTCCTTCCTTCCTTCCTCTTCATTTCTTTCTCTTTCTTTATATTTCTTTTCCTTCTTTGCCTTTCTTTATATTTCTTTCTTTCCTTTCTTTCCTTCCTTTCTTTCTCTCTCTCTCTTTCTTCTTCTCTCTTTTTTCTTTCCTTTCCTTCAATTCTTTTTCTTTCTTTCCTATTCTATCTTTTTTTTCTCTTTTTTCTTTCTTTCTCTTTTTCCTTCTTTCTTTAGATTTCTTTTCCTACTTTTTCCTTTCTTCTTCCCTTTCTTTCCTTCCTTCATTTCTTTTTCTCTCTTTCTTCTTTCTTTCCTTTTTCTTTCTTTTTCTTCGTTTCTTTCTTTCTTTCTTTCTATTTCTTTTCCTACTTTTTCCTTTCTTCTTCCCTTTCTTTCCTTCCTTCATTTCTTTTTCTCTCTTTCTTCTTTCTTTCCTTTTTCTTTCTTTTTCTTCGTTTCTTTCTTTCTTTCTTTCTTTATATTTCTTTTCCATCTTTTCCTCTCTTTCTTTCCTTCATTTCTTTCTCTTTCTTTCCTCTTCTATCTTTTTCCTTTTTCTTCTCTTTCCTTCATTTCTTTCTCTCTCTCTCTTTCCTCTTCTCTTTCTTCTCTTTTTTTCTTTCTTTTTTCCTTCTCTCTTTATATTTCTTTTCCTACTTTTTCTCTTTCTTTCCTTTCTTTCCTTCCTTCCTTTCTTTCTTCTTTCTTTCCTTTTTCTTTCTTTCTTTCTCTTTCTTTTCCTTTTTCTCTTTCTTCTTTCTTTCCTTCATTTTTTTCTCTCTCTTTCTTTCTTTTTCTATCTTTTTTCCTTTTTCTTTTATTTCCTTCATTTCTTTCTCTCTTTTCTTTTTCTTTCTTTCTTTCTCTTTTTCTTTCTCTCTTTATATTTCTTTTCCTACTTTTTCTCTTCTTTCTTTCCTTCCTTCCTTTCTCTCTTTCTTCTTTCTTTCCTTTTTCTTTCTTTCTTTTTCCTTCTTTCTTTATATTTCTTTTCCTCTTTCTTTCTTTTCTTTTTCTTCCTTTCTTTTTTGTCTTTCCTTCTTTCTTTCTATCTTTTTTCCTTCCTTCCTCTATCTTTCTTTATATTTCACTTTCTTTTCCTTCTTTCTCTTTTTCCTTCCTTCCTTCCTCCCTCCCTCCCTGATGCTTGTCGTTGACTTCTTTGATCCTTTCCTGGCTCTTCTGGCAATTTTTACAGGATCAGCTTAGATATTTTTAAATGCTTCGAGGGGCCATCACCGAGAGGGTCCCAAGGCCAGCTGAAAAAACTAGGGACCCGGCCGTCTGCCAAAACTCTGGCATAAATCGGTTTATTGGCCAAACTACCACCAATTAAAGCTGCATCACGTTACACCAGGAAGTAGGAAAAACATCCCGTAGAGAAAGGCCAACGGACGGAGGGGCTGAGTCAGCGGCTTGAGTTGGGCGGTTCTGGAAACTGAAAAAGCAAAGTAAACCGAAGCAAAGTCAAACGTAAACGGGCAAAAAGTAAACTCCAAAGTAAACATTAGAGTGAAAAGTTCAGGCGGTCCTCGCCTTACAACCGTTCATTTGGCCACCACTCCAAAGTTACAACGGCACCGGGGGAAAAAAGAGAGACTTTAAATGCCTGTTTTTCACACTTAACAACCGTTACAACATCCAAAAAATTCGGACGCCTGGCGACCGACTCGCGTTTATTACGGCTGCGTGTCAGGCGATCCCCTTTTTTGTGACCGTCCAAGGAAAAGCCGGATTCACTTAACAGCCGGGTGACTCAATTAACAACGGTGGCCAGAAAGGGTCATAAAAACG
Organism: Protobothrops mucrosquamatus; assembly: GCF_001527695.2. Lineage (NCBI taxonomy): Eukaryota > Metazoa > Chordata > Lepidosauria > Squamata > Viperidae > Protobothrops > Protobothrops mucrosquamatus. The sequence goes on along the minus strand of NW_015392194.1, from coordinate 12,692 downwards.
GGGCACAAACTCAACTGAGCCAATGTCTCACTTAGCAACGGAAATCTGGGTGCTGTGTTGTTGCGGTCGCGAGGCGAGGACTGCCCGAAAAGTAAAGCAAAGTAAAATGAAAATAAAAGGAAGAAATTTTGTGGCTGGGAAAATTGCACGGATTTTTAAAAAAAGCCTTCAGTTCGTCCGTCTCCTTCCGTGTTTGACTCCGCCGAGCCAAAATAAATAAGTTAATTCCAAAGCAAAGAAAGTCTTGTACTCTTTCCTAAGGACAATCTGATCCTTCCCCTGACAAAAGTAAACTACGTTCCTTTGCACACACGCAACCTTGTACAATTCTGCCTGTTGTTTTTTTTAAAAAAAACCATTTGCTTGAGCAGGGGGTTGGACTAGATGACCTCCAAGGTCCCCTTCCAGCTCTATTATTATCCTCCTCCTCCTCCTCTTCCTCCTCCTTTTTAAGAAGAAACTGGATAGCCATTTGTCTGAAATGGTATAGGGTCTCCTGCCTGAGCAGGGGGTTGGACTAAATGACCTCCAAGGTTCCCTCCCAGCTCTATTATTATCCTCCTCCTCCTCCTCCTCTTCCTCCTCCTTTTTAAGAAGAAACTGGATAGCCATTTGTCTGAAATGGTATAGGGTCTCCTGCTTGAGCAGGGGGTTGGACTAGATGACCTCCAAGGTTCCCTCCCAGCTCTATTATCCTCCTCCTCCTCCTCCTCCTTTTTAAGAAGAAACTGGATAGCCATTTGTCTGAAATGGTATAGGGTCTCCTGCTTGAGCAGGGGGGTTGGACTACATGACCTCCAAGGTCCCCTTCCCACCCTGTTATTCTGTCATTCTTCTTTCCAATCACGGCCCACGGATCCTTTCACTTGTTCCGCCTCCCACCCTCCCTCGGCACCATTTTGCAAACTTTCCAGAAGAATCCGGATTCATCTTTTGAGATTCTCCTCACCCCACAATCTTGGCTTGGTTGCAGCACACTTAAGCCAGAAATAGGCCACGATGGATGGGTTGACCCATCCTCGTTTCCTAATAAAAAAAAAAAAGAGGGAGCCTCCCTGGCCGGCTGCTGTGAGTCGCCAGCCTGGCGTTGCTCAGCATAATGGAGTTGTCGCTCACTCACACACTCACACACACAAAGACACACACACCCAGAGAGAAACGCAAGATGGCGAAGGTGTCATTCTTTAGTTTCACCTTTGCTCTCTCCGCAACGGATCCAGGTGGCAAAGTCTACGGGAGTACACACGACAACTATAAAGCCACACCTTGCCTTAACAACTTCATGGAAGGCAGGAAGGAGCCATGAAAAACCCAGTGTGTGTGTGTGTGCGTGTGTGTGTGTAGGGGGGGCTCTGAATCAGACCTGCCTTCCCACCCTGTCCCCAGGAAGCAAAAAATTTTATTTCTCTGTCCAATGCATAAGAATCTATCCGTGGAACACAAAACGTCAAGGATTCGAACTCGCGGCCGCACATGCCGCAGAGGTGGGGTGCAAAAAAGGGACGGGGGGCACAGCGGGGGCCCCCACCCACACTCAACCCCTCCATGGGTTGTGTGGCCGAATTGCAGGTCAGAGAAGAAACAGGGAGCCAAGCAGGATCCTACAAACATCCTTGAATTAATTCATCAACGGTCCAAGTGAAATAAAATAGTTTTTTTTTAAAATCCGTGGATTTAATCCCTTCCTCGTTAAATCAGCCATAGTAATTGCAGGGGGGGGGTGTTGCAGTCCCCGACGTGTAGCACCAAGCCCCCTCCCAATGAGAGTTGAAGCCCCTCCCGCCAATAAGTTTTAGGATATTGTAAACTATAATGATAGACAAAGGGTTTGTATGTCATAACCTTAAATACGTATCTAAGACTGAAGTCTTACCTTATTTTGGGGGGTGGGGGGGATAAGGGCATCTGTTTGTCTATCATCTCTCTCCTGCTTGGGTGGGGTGGGGTGGGTGGACTGGAGGACCTCTGGGCTCCCTTCTGACTCTATTATTATGTTCTGTTGTTCTTTCTATGGTCCCGTGCTTCCATCCCTCCAAGCCCAAAAAAAGTCCGGAATGGTGTATAGGATCTCCTGCGGGTGGGAGTGGGGGGTTGGACTAGAAGACCTCCGAGGGTCCCTTCCAACTCTGTTATTCTATCTATCTATCTATCTATCTATCTATCTATCTATCTATCTATCTATCTATCTATCTATCTATCTATCTATCTATCTATCTATCTATCTGTCTCTATCTCCCTATGTCTCTATTAGCTATCTAGCTATCTCTATCTCTATTTATCTATTTATTTATTGGTCTGTCTATATCTATCTATCTATCTATCTATCTATCTATCTATCTATCTATCTATCTAACTATCTATCTATCATATCCATTCACCGTATCAATCCATCAATCCATCCTATCTGTCTGTCTATCTGCCTGCTTGGCTATCTCTGTCTGTCTACCTGTCCGTCCATCCATCCATCCATCCATCCATCTTCCACCCATTTTATGTACAGTATTTATATATGTATCTACCTATCATCTATGTCTGTCTGTCTGTCTGTCTGTCTGTCTGTCTGTCTGTCTGTCTGTCTGTCTGTCTGTCTGTCTATCTATCTATCTATCTATCTATCTATCTATCTATCTATCTATCCATGCATCCATCCATCCCTCTTCCACCCATTTTATGTATCTATATATGTATATACCTATCATCTATGTCTATCTATCTATCTATCTGTCTGTCTGTCCGTCCGTCCATCCGTCCATCCATCCATCTATCCATCCATTTATCTTCCACCCATTTTATGTATCTATATATACCTATTATCTATCAATCATTTGTCTATCATCTATCATTTATCAATATCATCTCTATCTTCCTGTCATCTACCAATCTGTCATCTATCTATCCATCCTATCTAGAGGGGGGACATGATAGCAGCCTTCCAATATCTCAGGGGCTGCCCCAAAGAAGAGGGAGTCAAGCTATTCTCCAAAGCGCCTGAAGGCAGAACAAGAAGCAACGGGTGGAAACTAATCAAGGAGAGAAGCAACCTAGAACTAAGGAGAAACTTCCTGACAGTGAGAACAATTAACCAGTGGAACTACCTGCCTCCAGAAGCGGTGAATGCTCCAACACTGGAAGTTTTTAAGAAGAGACTGGACAGCCATTTGTCCGAAATGGTATATAGGGTCTCCTGCCTGAGCAGGGGGTTGGACTAGATGACCTCCAAGGTCCCTTCCAACTTTATTGTTGTTGTTGTTATTATTATTATTAATCTACCCTCTTTGTTTTTTATATGTTCCCTATCACATGTCTATTTTTAAACACACGCCCCCAGGTCCTGTATGTAGCAATTCCTGGCAATAATCCAGCAGTAAACCTGGCCTTATGGGGCGTGGGGGGGGGGAGGAAAGGGGACCCTCCAAACCGCAGGCTTTCACCCCTAACCCAACCCAGGGGCCCTTTCACACACACCCTCTTCCCCCCCCCAGTGCTTTCAAAACGACATTTGCTAGTTTCTTCCTTCCAAAGATGGTTGAACCATCCGGCTCGGGCCCCACCCTTTCCTCGCCCCACGAGGCCGCGGTGGCAAGGTGACATCACCCCTCCCCTGGGGGCAGGTGTGCCAGCAACTGCATTCGGGCACAAGGTCATCACACACACACACACACACAGAGCCAAGCAACGAACAAAGACAAGCGTGTCATTTCGTTTCGATGAAACCCGTTGGAGGAGCAGAAAATAGAAAGGGCAGCCTTGGTGTGTGGTTGTGTTTGAGTATAGGTGTGTGTGTGTGTGTGTGTGTGTGTGTGTGTGTGTGTGTGTGTGTAAAGGTTGAAGGAGGGGCTATGTGGAACTAGGATTCCTGGCTTTAAGGAGGGCTCCTCCCTGCCTTTTCCAGGGACACCCCCAATCCCTCCGCTTTCTTCTTACACGCACCCCAAAAGAGGAAACCAAATGTTCGTTTCATCCACATTTTCAGCTCAAAAAAACTGGTTCTTCGTTTCTTTTTCACCACCCTTTTGCCAAAAAAAAAACCACACCAAAAAACACCATTTTTCTAACACACCCACTTTTGTGAGTTTTGGGGAAGAGTCCCCGCCAGCGTAACCAACATATTCTCTGTGCCTCGTTCCCAAAATGCCCTTCTGGCTCCAGATTTCCAGCCGTGGACGGACCACGTCTGTGAAATGGGCCCAGGATTCCTCTGTGCCCCCTCCCCAAACTGAGCCTCTCCCCCAGCTTCCCACCCCTGCCCTGTCCCTGCCCTAATCTGGCTAGCTGACCCCAAAGTTCCCTTTATCCCAGAAGGTAAACTAGGTTTGTTTTCTCAAGTCATGAAACCGATAAGCTATCAGGCACACACGTTGGTTTTATAAACAGAGATGAGAAATTTCAGGCTGGAGAAAAAAAACCAGAGTTAACCAAGCGG
>NW_015392194.1:4194-7460 GCF_001527695.2 Protobothrops mucrosquamatus | reverse complement strand
ATTGGATTTGACTGTTATTTTATTTGATCTGACTATTTTGATTGGATTTGATTATTTTTAACTCACTCGTCTATTTTTATTTGGTTTGACTCTTTTGATTGGATTTGATTGTTTTTAATTAACTTTTTTATTTTGATTGGATTTGACTGTTATTTTATTTGATCTGACTATTTTGATTGGATTTGATTATTTTTAACTCACTCGTCTATTTTTATTTGGTTTGACTCTTTTGATTGGATTTGATTATTTTTCTTTCATTTGATTAGTTTTATTTCATTTTATGATTCGTCGTAGTCAGCCAGGTGTTCAGACTAGATTTGGTATTTTTGTCTACCTATCAAGTCCTTCCCAAGGACCTGGGAGAGGCAGGTGTGGATGTTTGATGGTTTTACAGATTTTATTTCATTTTATTCTTTTTATTTCTATTTTGTTTTTATCTCATTTTATTTTTTACTTTTATTTTATTTTATTTTTTATTTTTATTTCTATTTCTATTTTGTTTTTGTTTCATTTTATTCTTTTTATTTCTATTTTGTTTTTATCTCATTTTATTCTTTTGACTTCTTTTTTACTTTTATTTCATTTTATTCTTTTTATTTCTATTTTACTTTTATTTCATTTTATTATTTTATTTCTATTTTGTTTTTTCTCATTTTATTGTTTTTTACTTTTATTTTACTTTTATTTCATTTTATTCTTTTTATTTCTATTTTACTTTTATTTCATTTCGTTATTTTTATTTCTATTTTGTTTTTATCTCATTTTATTTTTTTACTTTTATTTCATTTTATTCTTTTTATTTCTATTTTGTTTTTATCTCATTTTATTCTTTTGACTATTTTACTTTTATTTCGCTTTATTCTTTTTATTTCTATTTTACTTTTATTTCATTTCGTTATTTTTATTCCTATTTTGTTTTTATCTTATTTTTTTACTTTTATTTTACTTTATTCTTTTTATTTCTATTTTGTTTTTATTTCATTTTATTCTTTTTATTTCTATTTTGTTTTTATTTCATTTTATTCTTTCTACTTTGATTTCATTTTGTTATATTTATTTCTATTTTCGTTTTACTGTTTTATTTTAACAGGCCAACAAAGCTACAGCACAATGCCAAACTGAGCAGGGGCAAAAATATATAAATAAATCTGATTTTGGAGTTGGCACCCAATTCTGTCCCACTGCATTCCATTCTCAAGTTAAAAACAACAAAGTGCAAATAAAATCTTAAAATTCTTTGGCAAAGAAACACCCACATAAAAGGGGGAGCTGGACTGAGGACAGAACTGCGCCGGGCAGACGGGATCCTCCCAACAACTCCCTTACAAACTTGGTTTTTCTCAATATGGCATCATGTAAAGTGCTAACGTGATGGTCTATTTTTCATCCAGGAGAAAAATCACCCAATCGTACAATTTAGGGGAGAACCGATTTGAGCTTTGGCAGAACCCCTGTTGATATTTCCCAGACTTTTATTATTTTACCAACTTTAATATCGCCCCGAGCCGCTCCATCGCGAGATGGGCAGCATATAAATTTAATAAGCACGTCAATAAACAAAATTCAACCTGGCGGGGATTCACCCATTCAGAATCCCAACAGCTGCCTTCATTTTTGCACACAGAGTATTCTCAATTTCGGCAAACTCTTTGTAGTAGCCACGTGAAAACCTGGCCAGTTACTGAAATAAATTGGTATTATTATTATTATTATTATTATTATTATTATTATTATTATTATTATTATTATTATTATTATAACAACAGTTTGGGTCTACAAAGCAGCGTTTCTCAAACTTGGCCATTTTAAGACGGGTGGGACTTCAACTCCCAGGCTGGGGGATTCTGGGAGTTGAAGCCCACCCGTCCGTAAAGTTGCCCAGGTTGAAAAAAAAAACACGGCTCAAATAGGTTTCTTCCAGGTCTAATTTGCTGCCTGAACTCGGCTTGAATTTGGCAACTGGGTCACCTGGGTTTTTCGCCAGCCTCACCTGTGATTTCCCCCCCCCCACCTACCCCAGCCAGGTGTGTTACACCGAGGGTCCTGGGCCTGGGAAAATTTCTGCAAGAGCGCAAGCAATTCCTCTTTTCCCTCCCCCCTCCTTCCTTTCTGCCCCACCTCCTTCAAAGATCTGGGGGGGGCAAAGGGGGGGAGGTCATCCTGCACCTTTTGTCGCATGCCTTTGAAGGTGTGGCGGGCTGGGGGGAGGGGAGGGGAGGAGGGAGAAGGGGAGGGAGGGGAGAAGGCCCAAGGAACTGACCCAACCAGACCAGGCAGTTTTTGAGAAGAGAAGAGAAGAAAAAAAAAATGAGAGCGACAGAGCAAGAAAGAAAGAAAGAAAGAAAGAAAGAGAGAGAGAGAGAAAGAAAGAAAGAAAGAAAGAAAGAAAGAAAGAAAGAAAGAAAGAAAGAAAGAAAGAAAGGAAAGAAAATTAGAGAGAGAGAAGAAAAAAAAAATAGAAAGACAGAGAAAGCCACCAAAAGAATGGTCTTTTTTTTTTCTTTCCAGAAAAAAAAAATTGGATAAAAAGCAGAATAATCCGGGAACAGGTGCCTGGAAAAATTCCAAAGCTTGGGAGATGCTGGGGGCGAGGGTGGAGGGGGGGGGCCGACTGTTTGGGAAAGGAAGGGCCCAGGTTGTGTGTGTGTGTGTGTGTGGTGTGTGTGTGTGTTTGCAAAGCTAATCTGTTTTAAACCAGGAATTAGTTTTAAAAAAAAACCACCTGGAAATCCCACCGGAGCCCCGCCTAGCTGGAAAGACCTCAAATCTTAGTTTAAGGCTTTTTATCTAAGCCTCCGGGATTTTAGCCAGCTTGGAGATAAGGGGATCCTGTTGAAATATATATATATATATTTTGGGGGGGGGGAGATTAGAAAGAGGGCGTCCAAGAGAGGAGGGGGCTTCGCTTCCCGCCGTCTCCTCCCGCTTCACACGACCGAACAATCAAAAGTTGGCTTAAAAGTTGCGTGTATCCTTTCTCGCCCACCCACCCACCTTGGCCAAAACGTGTGACTCGGGAAGAAAGGAAACTGCCCTCCACTGGAGGGGAGGACGGGGGCCATTTTGAAGGGGAGGCTGGAACAAGGAGGGCAAAGGGCTCCGGGGCACGCACAGAGCGCGCTCTCTCTCCCCCCCGTTCCCCACGACCAGCAAACCCCCCCACTTCCACTCTCAGACCCTCCTGGACCGCGCCCTGCAGCCCGATCCGAAGCCCCCTTTTTCCCGCGTGTTTTTTTCCCCCACCGGTGTAAAAAAACAAGGGGGGG
>NW_015392194.1:0-3645 GCF_001527695.2 Protobothrops mucrosquamatus | reverse complement strand
CTTTCTTCCTTCTTTCATTTTCTTTCTTTCCTTTCCTTCCTTCCTTCCTCTTTCTTTTCTTTCTTTCTTTCTTCTCGCTCTCTCTCTTTTGCCCTGGCCGCGCGTGTTTTCCCCCCCCCACCGGTGTAAAAAAAAGGGGGGAGGGTCCCTTCCGCCTGCCCCCCCTCCCGGGTCTCTCTCTTCCTCCCCTGGCCCACGCGTGTCGGGAGATCGGGCCCCGCGGGGGAGAGGCGAGGCAGGCGCCCGCGGGCGAGCTTTTCCTGGCTCCCACGCGTGGGCGGCGGCGGCGGCGGATGGAAGCGGCGAAGGCGCGGCCGGCAGGCAGGTAGCCCGACAGGTAGCCCGACAGGTGTGTGGCTTCCCTCTCGGGCCCCCCCCAATCTCTTTCTCTCCTCCCCCCCCTGCCACGCGTGGGCGCCCCCCACTCACCGCCCAGGGAGAGCATGGAGTCGAAGACCTTGCACTGGAGCTGGCCGGTGCTCTGCCAGACGCACTCCATCCACAGCCCCATGTAGAAGGACTGGGCGGTGATGATGCTGCCGTCGGCGAAGGAGGAGACCCGCCACTGGGGCAGGATGGTGGCCGTCAGGTGGGCGATCAGGCCGAGCAGGGCCAGCACGAAGCCCAGCAGCTGCAAGCCGGAGTTGGCCATGGCGGACGGACGGGCGCTGCTGCCTTTACCTGCGCGCCAGGTGAGCGCACCTGGCTTTATGCCCTGGGCGGCGGGGGAGGGCGGCTGACATCAGGGCCCCGGGGGGAGGCTCCGGCGCAGCCCGGCGGCTTCCTGGAAGGGGCCGGCCGCTGCTCTGCCTCCCTCCCTCCCTCGCTTCCTCTCTTTCGGGCTTTCTCCTTCCTTCCTTCCTTCCTTTCTCGGCTTGGGTTTCGGGTTTCTGGTCTCCCTTCTTTCTTTTCTCTTCCCCTTTGGGTTTTTTTTTTTCCCCTTCCCTCTTTTCTCTTTCCTTCCCCTTCTTTCCTTCCTTCCTTCCCGTTCTCTTTCCCGTTTTTCTTTCCTTCCTTCTTCTCTTTTTTTCTTCCCTCCTTCGCCTTCTTTCCCTTCCTCCCTTCCCTTCCCCTCCTCTCCTTCTTTTCTTTCTCTTTTCTTTCTTTCTCTTTTCTTTCTTTCTTTCTTTCCTTCCTCTGTCCTTCTCTCTTTCCTTCTTTCCTTTTCTATCCCATCTTTTCTTCCTTTACTTTTTTCTTTTCTTTTTCTTTTTTCTTTTCTTTTCTTTTTTCTTTTTCCTTTTTCCCTTCTTTCCTTCCCCTTTGTCTTCTTTCCCTTGCCCTTCCCTTTCTTCCCCTTTTCTTCCCTTCTTTTTCTTCCTCATTTCTTTCCTTCTCTTCTTTCTTTCCTTCCTTTTTCTTCTTTCCCTTCCTCTCTTCCCTTCCCCTCCTTCCTTCCTTTGTCTTCTTTTCCTTCCTCTCTTCCCCTTTCTTCAATTCTTTTTCTTCTTTCCCTTCCTCTCTTTCCCTTCCTTCCTTCCCTCCCTCCCTCCCTCCCTCCCTCCCTCCCTTCCTTCCTTCCTTCCTTTCTTCCTTGGCTTGGGTTTCTGGTTTCTTGTCTCCCTTCTTTCTTTTCTTCTCCCTTTGGGGTTTTTTTCCTTCCCTCTTTTCACTTTCCTTCCCGGTCTCTTTTCTTTCCCATTTTTCTTTCCTTCCTTCCTTCTCTATCTTTTTCCTTCCCTCCTTCCTTCGTCTTCTTTCACTTCCTCCCTTCCCCTCATCTTCTTTCTTTTCTTTCTTTCTTTTCTTTCTTTCTTTTTCTTTCTTTCCTTCCTTCCTCTTTCCTTCCTCTTTCCTTCTTTCCCCTTCTATCCCATTTTTCTTTCTTTTTTCTTTTCTTTTTTCCTTTTCCCCTTCTTTCCTTTCCTCCTTTGTCTTCTTTCCCTTTCTTCCCTTTTTCTTTCTTTCCTTCTTTTTCTTTCTCCTCTTTCTTTCTTTCTTTCTTTCCTTCCTTCCTTCCTTTCCCTTCTTCTCTTCTCCTTCCTTCCTTCATCTTCTTTCCCTTCCCTCCTTCCTTCCTTCCTTCCTTCCTTCCTTCTTTTGTCTTTTTTCCCTTACTCTCTTCCCCTTCCTTCCTTCCTTTCTTCCTTCCTTTCTTCCTTCCTCCCTCCCTCGGCTTGGGTTTCTGGTTTCTTGTCTTCCTTCTTTCTTTTCTCTTCCCTTTGGGGTTTTTTTTTCCTTCCCTCTTTTCTCTTTCCTTCCCGGTCTCTTTTCTTTCCCGTTTTTCTTTCCTTCCTTCCTTCTCTATCTTTTTCCTTCCCTCCTTCCGTCTTCTTTCCCTTCCTCCCTTCCCTTCCCTTCCCGTCCTTTCTTCTTTTCTTTCTTTTCTTTCTTTTTCTTTCTTTCCTTCCTTCCTCTTTCCTTCTTTCCCCTTCTATCCCATTTTTCTTCCTTTTTTCTTTTCTTTTTTCTTTTTTTCCTTTTCCCCTTCTTTCCTTCTTCCTTTGTCTTTTTTCCCTTCCCCTTCTCTTTCTTCCCTTTTTCTTTCTTTCTTTCCTTCTTTTTCTTTCTCCTTTTTCTTTCTTTCTTTCCTTCCTTTGCCTTCTTTCCCTTCTTCTCTTTCCCTTCCTTCCTTCCTTCCTTTGTCTTCTTTCCCTTCCTCTCTTCTCCTTCCTTCCTTCATCTTCTTTCCCTTCCCCTTCCCTCCTTCCTTCGTTCCTTCCTTTCCTTCCTTCCTTCCTTTCATTTCCTTCCTTCCTTCTTTTGTCTTCTTTCCCTTCCTCTCTTCCCCTTCCTTCCTTCCTTCCTTCCTTCTTTCCTTCCTTCTTTTGTCTTCTTTTCCTTACTCTCTTCCCCTTCCTTCCTCCCTCCCCCCCTCCCCCCCTTCCTCAGTTACAATGGCAATACATAACAAATTAGGGACAGCTTCTGATAACAGAAGTCAGTCTGTGTAGTTACTAAGAGTCAAAAACGACTTGATGGCAGATTATCAATAAATAATCAACCTGGTTAGTCTCAACCATGGTTTACTGGGTGCTCCTAACTGTAGCCCAACGTGGGAATCGCCAAAGGTCCAGGTCTCTGAACCAGCCACAGGGCTCTCTGGCCATCCCAGGGTTAACCTCGCTCTGCTTTGCCCCGAACGAGCTAATTTTAGGGGCTCACACAATACACCCCTTTCTTACCGTAAAACAACCACACTGCCTGGATTCTCACAACACGCAGGACGGCCTTCCCCAATCCAGGCACTTGCCAGGTAACTAAACTTCAGCTCCCAGGGTTCCCTAGCCAGCATGGCCGATGGGATGCCTGGCAGGGAGAAGAAGGGTGGGCAAAAGTAAGATGGGTTCAACCGCTTGAAACCACAAATGAACCAATCGCATTTCAGCTTTGGGCTGCAAAAATGGCGGCCTCCACAAGAGGGCAGCAAAGCTACACGGGAAACATTGGCCCTTTGCTGCCATCTGATGGTGAAGCAAAATTGGGCAGGCAGAGATAGTGTCGTCCTTTCCCAAAGGCTTTCAACCTTTTGAGTCAGGGGTCTTCCAACTTGGCCACTTTTAAGACTTGTGGACTTCAACTCCCAGAATTCCTCAGGCCAGCCCTTTCTCTCTTCTCTCTCTCTCTCTCTCTTCTCTCTCTCTCTCTCTCTCTTGTCTCTCCTCTCTCTCTCTCTCTCTCCTCTCTCCTCTCTCTCTCTCTCTC
>NW_015392193.1:13405-19726 GCF_001527695.2 Protobothrops mucrosquamatus | reverse complement strand
GAAGAATATCTGAAGGACAATGATGAAGATGCACTGAAATTAGTATATCAGGAAGGCTTACTGACTACTGGAGAGACCAAACTGGCCTACAAGAAAGACCAAATGAAGAACAGAATAGAGGCATGGGAAGACAAAGCACTACATGGCCAGTACATTAAAAAAATAGCTGGGAAAGCAGATAATAACAAGACCTGGCAATAGCTAAGTGCAGGAAAATGGAAGAAAGAGACCGAGGGACTAATTCTGGCTGCACAAGACCAAGCCTTAAGGACAAATGCATACAAAGTCAAAATTGAGAAGACAGCAACAGACAGTAAGTGCCGCCTATGCAAACACACTGAAGAAACAGTGAACCACCTGGTAAGCTGCCGCAAGAATATCGCACAGACTGACTACGAGCAGCGGCATGACAAAGTAGCAACAATGGTGCATTGGAAGATCTGCAAGAAATATCATTTGCCTGTAAGCAAGAACTGGTGGGATCATAAAATAGAGAAAGTCATAGAAAATGATAAAGTTAAACTGCTCTGGGACTTCAGAATTCAAACAGACAAGCACCTGCCACATAACACCCCGGACTTAACAATTGTTGATAAGAAAGACAAAAAAGTCTGGATAGTGGACGTGGCAGTGCCTGGAGACAGCAGAATAGACGAGAAAGAACTGGAGAAGATCACAAAATACAAAGACCTACAAATAGAAATAGAAAGACTGTGGCAAAAGCAAGCAAGGGTAGTACCAATAGTAATAGGCACCTTGGGTGCAATCCCAAAACAACTGGAGCACCACTTGAACACCATCATCGGCATTGATAAATTCGCTATTAGTCAATTGCAAAAGGCGGCCTTACTAGGAACTGCTTCCATCCTGTGACTAGATCTGTAATATCATCAAACATCCACATCTGCCCATCCCAGGTCCTTGGGAAGGACTCGATAGGTAGACAAAAATGCCAAATCCAGTCTGAACATCTGGCTGACTGTGCGATGATCAATAATAATAATAATAATAAAGTTGGAAGGGACCTTGGAGGTCATCGAGTCCAACCCCCTGCTCAGGCAGGAAACCCTATACCATTTCGGACAAATGGCTGTCCAGTCTCTTCTTTAAAACCTCCAGTGTTGGAGCATTCACAGCTTCTGGAGGCAGGTTGTTCCACTGGTTAATTGTTCTAACTGTCAGGAAATTTCTCCTTAGTTCCAGGTTGCTTCTCTCCCTGATTGGTTTCCATCTGTTGGAACCTCCTTGTTTTAGGACAGTGGTGGCGAACCTATGGCACGGGTGCCAGAGGCGGCACTCAGAGCCCTCTCTGTGGGCACACGTGCCATCGTCCCAGTCCTAGGCCTTCAGCTGGGTTTTATAAAACCTTTTCGCTTTAGGCCTCCGCCACCGTGTGCAAAAAAAAAAAAAGGTTCAATTAGTCAATTTCAACTTCTTGCAGGAAAAAAAAAGATCTTGCAAAGTTGGAATTGATTGATTGAATTTTTTAATCCCACCCAGTCTGCCGTTACAACCGCAGCCACGGCCACCCAATGGGCCAGGCCCACTCAATGGGTCACGCCCACCCAATGGGCCACACCCAGCCAATGGGCCACACCCATCTGGCACTCGACGATGCATAAGTGGGTTTTGGGCACTCAGTCTCTAAAAGGTTCACCATCACTGTTTTAGGAGATTGCGATTGTGATGATGATGATGATGATGATGATGGTAGTAGTAGTAGTAGTAGTAGTAGTAGTAGTAGCAGTAGTAATAAAGTTGGAAGGTACCTTGGAGGTCATCTAGTCCAACCCCCTGCTCAGGCAGGAAACCCTATACCATTTCAGACAAAAGTTGAGGACTACCTGCATTCCTTTTTTGTGGCTGTAAATCGGGGACGATCTCTATTTCTTTTTTGTGTCTCGGAACGAGAAGTGCACCAAGCGTACAGTTTTTGCTTCTCTCTCTCTCACTTTCTTAAGGCCGATTCTGAAATAAATGAACCTCTCGGGATCAATATCCAAAGTTTGAGGGAGGCTGGAGGGAAAAAAAGGCTTTTGCCTGTCACCCAGGGAATAATGAGGTTTTAATGATCTCATTCGCTGAGGGTTTGAGAACGTCCCTTTGCAGATGTTTAATTCTCAGCGCACAGAGAGAAAGCCAAGAGCCCATCGATTCTGGAATTAGAGAAGAGCTCTGCGAAGGGATATCTTTTACCAGCATATTGACCTTGATTGACCCATCCGAGGCTGGGTCAGTTTAACTCTCAAGTTGTCAAAGTTTGGTATATTTTTGGTCAAAAAGCGCCTGACGAGGATGTGTGTCAAACAGGAAAAGATCTAGAACAGAACAGAACAGAATAGAATAGACAGATTTTAGAATAGAATAGAATAGAATAGAATAGAATAGAATAGAATAGAATAGAATAGAATAGAATAGAAATACCATTTCGGACAAATGGCTGTCCAGTTTCTTCTTAAAAACTTCCAGTGTTGGAGCATTCACAGCTTCTGGAGGCAGGTTGTTCCACTGGTTAATTGTTCTCACTGGCAGGAAGTTTCTCCTTAGTTCTAAGTTGCTTCTCTCCTTGATTAGTTTCCACCCATTGCTTCTCGTCCTGCCTTCAGGCGCCTTGGAGAACAGCTTGACTCCCTCTTCTTTGGGGCAGCCCCTGAGATACTGGAAGACTCCTATCATGTTCCCCCTCGTCCTTCTCTTCATTAAACTAGACATACCCAATTCCAGCAACCGTTCCTTGTATGTTTTAGCCTCCAGTCCCCTGATCATCTTTGTTGCTCTTCTCTGCACACTTTTTTACATCTTTTTTACATCATGGTGACCAAAACTGGATGCAGAATTCTAGGTGTGGCCTTACCAAGGCCTTGTAAAGTGGTAGTAATACTTCACGTGATCTTGATTCTATCCCTCTGTTAATGCAGCCTAGCACTGTGTTGGCCTTTTTGGCAGCTGCAGCACATGGCTGGCTCCTATTTAAGGGATTATCCACTAGGACTCCGAGGTCCCTCTCACAGTTACTACTATTGAGCAAGGTACCCCCTATACTATACCTGTACATTTGGCTTTTCTTGCCTAAATGTAGAACCTTACTTTTTTCACCACTGAATTTCATTTTGTTGGTTAGCACCCAGTGTTCAAGGGGTCAGATCGATTTACACTTCACAAAAGGCACAATTCCCTGTTGCAGAATTAAGAAAACCTTGCGAAATACACGAAGGGAATAGATAAGGGTGCCACATATCCCCATTTCTATTTATTTTAGCTTTGCAAGTATTGGATAGAGATCTAAGATAAGATGACCGAATGGCTGGAAGAAAGATTAAAAGAGAAACTTATAAATGGCAAGATTGGCCGAAAACCCCTAATAATTTTTGAAGAGCTTCTGGAAGGAATAAAAAAAATGTTTTAATGGGATATTGATGGACTTAAGGGTATTAGCCAGCTTTTAGACTTAAAACAAAAAAGACGAAGAATACGAACCTCGAGAAACAAATGGCATTGATGGGGGAAAAAAACTGCTTTTAAGACGGAGAAAAAAGGAAAATATTGAGGTATCACAATGAGTAATAGGAATTGCAGGTTATAGCAGAATAATTACGTGAAGACATGGAATGAGAATAAAGAGGACACAGAGAGAGGAATTAATATTGTCACTGTTGGCAAGCATTTCTGTGATATAAATGAATGTTTTGCCAAGGCTGTTTCGGCGTGAAACAATACCTTTTCTGACAACTGTTGTACCACTTAAACAAGAGCAGAAAGATAGAGCTGAGTTTGCATGACAAGGGGGGGGGGGGGAGAAATAAATAAATCAAGAGTTAAATATAAAACAGTCAGAACAATTAACCAGTGGAACAACCTGCCTCCAGAAGCGGTGAATGCACCAACACTGGAAGTTTTTAAGAAGAAACTGGACAGCCATTTGTCCGAAAGGGTATAGGGTTTCCTGCCTGAGCAGGGGGTTGGACTAGATGACCTCCAAGGTCCCTTCCAACTTTATTACTATTATTATAAAAAATACTCCGAGATGCAAAGGAACAAGGAATAAATTGGAACCATCTGGTTTCAAATTACAGGTAATCCTCATTCATTTAGTGACCATTCAAAGTTACAACAGCACTGGAAAAAAGTGACTTTTCACACTTATGATTATCGCAGCATTCCCCCCATGGTCACGTGATCAAAATTCAGAGGCTTGGCAACTGACTTGGACACACGACGGTTGCAGTGTCCCCCGGGAGTCATGTGATCGTTTACGACCTTTTGAAAAGCAAAGGCAAGATTCACCTAACAATCGGGTTGCTGACTTCACAACTGCAGTGATCTCCTCAGCAACTGTGTCAAGAAAGGTCGCAAAACGGGGCCGCTCTCGCTTAACAATGGTCTGGCTTAGCAACATGAAGTTTGGGCTCAGTTGTGGTTGTAAGTGAAGGACAATCTGTATAGCCATTTGTCTGAAATGGTACAGGATTTCCTGCCTGAGCAGGGGGTTGGACTAGATGACCTCCAAGGTACCTCCCAACATCATCATCATCACCACCACCACCACCACCACCACCACGATCATCATCATCATCATCATCATCATCATCATCATCATCATCATCATCATCATCATCATTATTATTATTATTATTATTATTATTATTATTATTATTATTATTATGATGCAGTCTGCGGCTTAGTTGGACGAAAGAGTGGATTATCTTATGTATTATGCTGGAGCAGGGGGTTGGACTAGAAGAACTCTAAGGCCCCTTCCAACTCTGTGATTGTGCATGATTAGCTACAGTTAGTCCTTGATTTGCATCAGTTCATTTAGTGACCATTCCAAGTTACAATGGCACTGAAAAAAAATGTGATTTATGACCGTTTTTCGCAGCTAAGACCGTTGCAGCGTCCCCAGGGTCAAGTGATCAACATTCAGACGCTCGGCAACTGACTCGTGTTTACAACGGATGCCGTGTCCCCCGGGTTCACGTGATCCCCTTGTGTGATCCTTCTGACAAGCAAAGTCAATGCGGGAAGCCAGATTCACTTAACAACCGTGTGGCTAACTTAACGACGGAAGTGATTCGGTTAACCACTGGGGCAAAGAACAGTCATAAAGTGGGGCAAAGAGAAATTTGGGGCTTGTCTGTGGTTTGTAAGTCAAGGACCAGCTGTATTACATTTATATGCTGCCCTCACTCACTCACTCACACACACACACACACACACACACACACACACCGATAAGGTGAGTCTGGGCTGCTTCCAAATCGTAAGAACAGAATAAGAGAAGCAGTTAACATTTTTAAAACTATACGTACTCAAACTTTTTTTAAACGAGGCAGATTGCACGCAACCAAGTACGGTTTTGCGGAGAAATAATTTTAGACTTAGGAGATCGTGATCGAGGTTTGGATGGCACAGTTTTCTACGGCATAATAACACAGTGAAGGTTAATGTGGCTTTTAAAGGATAATTTTATTAGAAGTGTCCTACTGAGAATATGGAAGAGCTGTGAATGGAGAATTCAGGTGGAAAATGCCTTTCCAGGTCTCAGAACAGGAAACGTTTTACGGGGGGGGGGGAATTGTAGGTAAAGAAAAATGCTTAATTTATCAAGAGTTATAAATTTCCTGTCTTCTGTTGCTCAATTTCAAATCTCCTCCTCCTCCTCCTCCTCTTCCCCCACCACCACTCCACATACCCTTGTAGCACTGATGATGTTACCTGGTTGGGTCATGAAACGTCTGCAACAAATAACCAAGCTCAGTGAGCACCAAGGGCTCCACAGTCCTCCTCCTCCTCTTCCTCCTCCTCCTCCTCCCTTCTAGAACTGATGATGTTACCTGGTTGGGTCATGGCACATCTGCAACAAAATAATCAAGCTCAGTGAGCACCAAGGGATCCACAGTCCTCCTATTCTTCCTCTTCCTCTTCCTCTTCCTCTTCCTCTTCCTCTTCCTCCTCCTCCTCCTCCTCCTCCTCCCCCACCACTCCACAAACCCTTGTAGCACTGATGATGTTACCTGGTTGGGTCATGAAACGTCTGCAACAAATAACCAAGCTCCAAGGGCCCCACAGTCCTCCTCCGCCTCTTCCTCCTCCTCTTCTTCCTCCTCCACCTCCTCCTCCTCCTCCTCCTCCCTTCTAGAACTGAGGATGTTACCTGGTTGGGTCATGAAACGTCTGCAACAAAATAATCAAGCTCAGTGAGCACCAAGGGAGCCACAGTCCTCCTATTCTTCCTCTTCCTCTTCCTCTTCCTCTTCCTCTTCCTTTTCCTCTTCCTCCTTCTCCTTCTCCTCCTCCTCCTCCTCCTCCTCCTCCCCCACC
>NW_015392193.1:9962-12632 GCF_001527695.2 Protobothrops mucrosquamatus | reverse complement strand
CCCAAAATTGGAAGAGAGCATCAATAAAGGCAGAAGGGCTAGAATAAGTTGAAACTGGAGTTAGCGGCCAACCAATCTCTAAACTTCAATTCCCAGAATTCCCTAGCCGGTCGTGCTGGATGGGGAATTTTGGGAGTTGAAGGCCACAAGTCTTCAAGTTGTCAAGGTTGGACCCCCACCTGGTTTTGGGGGGTCCTGGGGATCATTTAGCTTTACGTTGTTTTAATTGCGCGCAGAGCCCAGAGAAAAATGCACGCAATGGGCGACGACAGAAATGTGACAAAATAAAAATTAAAAATATAAATAAAAATAAACATTTTAAAAACATGCTCTTTTTCTCTTTTTTCCCCATCCCTTTCAAACAATAATTCCCCACGTCTCTTTTTAAAGATACTTGAAAGCATTGTTACTCCGAGGGACCTCGGAGTCCTAGTGGACAATCCCTTAAACATAGGAGCCAGCCGGGTGCTGCAGCTGCCAAAAAAGCCAACACAGTGCTGGGCTGCATTAACAGAGGGATAGAATCAAGATCATGTGAAGGGTTAATATGACTTTACAAGGCCTTGGTAAGGCCACACTTGGAATACGGCATCCAGTTTTGGTCACCACGATGTAAAAAAGATGTTGAGAAGAAAGAGTGCAGAGAAGAGCAACAAAGATGATTAGGGGACTGGAGGCTAAAGCATATAAGGGACGGTTGCTGGACTTGGGTATGTCCAGTTTAATGAAGAGAAGGATGAGGGGGGACAGGATAGCAGCCTTCCAATATCTCAGGGGCTGCCCCAAAGAAGAGGGAGTCAAGCTATTCTCCAAAGCGCCTGAAGGCAGGACCAGAAGCAACGGATGGAAACTAACCAAAGAGAGAAGCAACCCAGAACTAAGGAGAAACTTCCTGACAGAACAATTAACCAGTGGAACAACCTGCCTCCAGAAGCGATGAATGCTCCAACACTGGAAGTTTTTAAGAAGAGACTGGACAGCCACCTGTCCGAAATGATGTAGGGTTTCCTGCCTGAGCAGGGGGTTGGACTTGATGACCTCCAAGGTCCCTTCCAACTTTTTATTATTATTATTATTATTATTATTATTATTATTATTATTATTATTATTATTATTATTATTATTATTATTATTATTACTGCTACTACTACTACTACTACTACTACTACTTTCCACTAGAAAAGGGGTTTTTCGGATATGTTTTGCAAGAGCTGAGCTGCCAAAAAGCACCCTGATCTTTATTATAAATCATCAGCTTTTCAAAAAGCCCTGATCGGTATCAGTCAGAACCGAAGAAGCTTCTTGTATGAAAGAGAAATGTCTTCAAGGGAAAACAAGGCCAGATGCCTTTTGAAAAAAGCACTTTTGGGCCATACCTTTATCTTAAATTTAATTTATTGCATGTAGTCTTCGAATGTAGTCTTCATTTAACGCCCCCCTGGCTTAGCAGCAGAAATTCGGCTACCTCTACGTGTAGTCCTTGACTTACAACCAGAACTGAGCCCCAAATTTTCATTGCTAAGCGAGACAGACGTTAAATGGGCTTTGTCCCGTTTTATGACTTTTCTTGCCAGCGTTTCTGCTCCCCTCTCTTTGTGCGTGTTGTCAAGGTATTGATTTAACTGCTAACCAGCTTATGTAATGTAAGATGTAAGATGTAATGATGGGAATGACTTAGCAGGGTCTGTGTCTCTTTAAGAGCCAGCAGAGTCTGTGTCTCTTTAAGAGCCTCTGTATAAAGGGAAGGCTCCGCTGATGTGGTCTCTCTCTTCTGTTTCCTGCTGTAACTGCGGTTTGTTGGATCCTGCTGTATTAGCCCGTGTATGTATATTGTTCCTGGTGTATGATATTGTAGATAGTGTAAGATAAACCACCATTTGCTACAGACCACTGTGGGAAGTCAGCCCCCCGCCCAGAGAAGGAAATATTAAAAGGGCAGAATATTATATTCCCTCAAAGGATCTTAAAGAGACAGAAAAGCAGGCCCAGTTTTTCTTAATAGCCCCAAGTCTCCCTCCCCCAAGCAGAAACCAGCTCTGTATGTCCTCACCACTTTCTGCAGAGGGACGATCGAGAGCATCCTGTCATACAGCAGCACAGTCTGGTTTGGAAGCATCCCTGCTTCAGACAGGAAGGCGGTGCAGAGAGTGGTGAGGACGGCAGAAAAGATCATTAGCAGTTCCCTCCCTCCCATCCAGGATATAACACAGAAGGGCTGCTTGAGCAGGGTCCGTAAGATTATCTGGGACACGACACATCCTCTCCACGACCTGTTTTCCTTGTTCCCTTCTGGGCGGAGGGGGCTCCGTGGTATCCGTAGCAGAACATCCAGATTCAGCCAGAGTTTCATTCCATACAGCATTAACCTTGTGAACTCTCAAGCTTCCTCCCTCCGTTATATATTCAAGATGGACAGCATTTAATATTTATTTGTTATGTACATGTAGGGGTGTGGGTCTATACATATGTTGTACATAGTATGTTTAGGTGTGTGTCATGTATGTGTTTCACTTTGAGAGTGGGCAACTAAATTTCATTTTTGACGTGTGCCGTTGTGCCCACAGTAAACAAATGACAATAAAGGTTATCTTATATCTTCTCTCTTATATCTTCTCTCTTCTCTCTCCTCTTCTCTCTCTTCTCTTCTCTCCTCTCCTCTCCTCTCCTCTC
>NW_015392193.1:6315-8866 GCF_001527695.2 Protobothrops mucrosquamatus | reverse complement strand
TACATAGTATGTTTAGGTGTGTGTCATGTATGTGTTTCACTTTGAGAGTGGGCAACTAAATTTCATTTTTGACGTGTGCCGTTGTGCCCACAGTAAACAAATGACAATAAAGGTTATCTTATATCTTCTCTCTTATATCTTCTCTCTTCTCTCTCCTCTTCTCTCTCTTCTCTTCTCTCCTCTCCTCTCCTCTCCTCTCATCTCATCTCATCTTCATTCAGGAAGGTTGGAGGCCCCCAGCTAGAAGCTTAGGAAGAGAAAGACACCTAAAATCTACATACCCCACCCAAAATCTAAGACAGGACATAACAGGATTAACCCACAGATGCCAAAAGGGCACACTCAGACTCGGGTCAAAGTACATGACACAGGAAATACAAAGCCTCAAACAGGAACAGGAAACAACCTCAAGAGCCCCAGATGGTATAAAAACCCACTCCCTTCTATATGTGCTCTCTCTCTTTTCTTCCAGAGCCATCTTTCTGTCTGGCTCTCCTGTTCAATAAATTGCAACCTTCTTTCCAAAGCAGCCACCATGTTTTTTTATTCCCAGCTCGGACTGGACCCCGATGAAGACTTTTCCATCAACACTGCTGTTTACCGTATTAACTCCTGGGTTATCTCGCACAATAAGACTGCACGCTGGGGAAAAGAGTGTCCATTTTCCCATTCCAGGCTGTCCGTTGGACAGAGACCTAGCTAGTACATGGTAGCCCTCAACTTACGACCATTTTGAGCCCCAAATCCACGTTGCTAAGTGGGACATTTGTTAAGTGAGTTTTGCCCTATTTTACGAACCTTTCTTGCCGAAGTTATTAAGTGAATTACTGCACTTTGGACAGCCATTTGTCCGAAATGATATAGGATTTCCTACCTGAGCAGGGGGTTGGACTAGATGACCTCCAAGGTCCCTTCCAACTTTACTACTACTACTACTATTATTATTATTACTACTTGTTAAGTTAGTCACACGCTTGTTAAGCGAATCTGGCTTCCCCCATTGACGATGCTTGTCAGAAAGTCTCAAAAGGGGATCGCCTGACCCCGGGACGTTGCAACTGTCATAAGTACATGCCAGTTGCCAAACGGCTGAATTTTGATCATGTGATCGCGGTCGTAAATGTGAAAAATGTTCATAGGTCCCTTTTTTCAGTGCCGTTGTGACTTTGAACAATCCCTAAACGAAATGTCGTAAGTTGAGACTACCTTTATTGCTGCTGGCCTGCATTGATTACTGATCCAGCCCACATCAAAAGAAACGCAACAGAGGATAACTTAAAAGCAGGGTGTAAACCATCAAAACATGGGTGTTTTCCAATCCCCAGACGTGAGTCACTAGGGGACAAGGAAGGGAATATAAAATCACGAACGTTAAGAGCCTGAGTGACAGCTTTCAGGGTTATGAGAAAAGACACTGGGCAGGTAAAGGCTGTTGCTAGGGAAGAGATTTTCATAAACAGACACGGCTGGAATAATTTATATAATTCATAATTTATAATAAGAATGTATAGTAATAATTTATAATTATGATGTATAACAAGGAGGGACTGAATAACTACCTGTCTGAAATGGTACTGAGCAGGGGATTGGACTAGAAGACCTCCAAGGTCCCTTCCAACTCTGTTACTGAGTTAATTTAGTTAAAATCACTGGTACAGACATAGAACTAAGGTAGAACTAAGTAATAATTTATAATGATAATTTATAATGAGAAGGGACTGCATAACTACCTGTCTGAAATGGTATAAATCCTATACCATTTCAGACAGGTAGTTATCCAGTCCCTTATTATAAATTATAATTATACATTATTACTTAGTTCTACCTTAGTTCTATGTCTGTACCAGTGATTTTAACTAAATTAACTCAGTAACAGTAACAGAGTTGGAAGGGACCTTGGAGGTCCTCTAGTCCAACCCCCTGCTCAGGCAAGAGATCCTATAGTATAGGAGACAGTGAGTTCGAATCCCGTCTTAGCCAAGAAAGCCAGAGACGGTGAGTTCTAGTCCTGCCTTAGGCATGAAAGCCAACTGGGTGACTTTGGACCAATCACCAGGAGATGGTGAGTTCTAGTCCCGCCTTAGGCATGAAAGTCAGCTAAATGACTTTGGACCAATCACCAGGAGACGGTGAGTTCTAGTCCCGCCTTAGCCAAGAAAGCCAGCTGGGTGACTTTGGACCAATCACCAGGAGACGGTGAGTTCTAGTCCTGCCTTAGGCATGAAAGCCAACTGGGTGACTTTGGACCAATTACCAATAGACGGTGAGTTCTAGTCCCGCCTTAGGCATGAAAGCCAGCTGGGTGACTTTGGGCCAATCAGCAGGAGACGGTAAGTTCGAATCCTGCTTTAGGCATGAAAGTGAGCTGATAAGTGAGTTCTATCTCATTTTATGATCTTTCCTGCCGCAGTTGTTAAGGGAATCACTGCCGTTGTTAAGTGACTCGTGCAGTCATTAAATGAATCTGGCCCACGCTTGTCAGAAGCTGGCTGGAAAGATCACAAAAGGTGATAGTTTTTTTTTTTTTTTTTTTTTCCAGAAATTTTTTTTT
>NW_015392193.1:0-2426 GCF_001527695.2 Protobothrops mucrosquamatus | reverse complement strand
TCACCTACATCGTCCAAATAGGGCGACTCGGGAACTCAACTCCTACCCCGGGCAGCTCACCTCTCCCCTTATGCCCAGGGGAGAGGTTTCAAGCCGTTTGACAGCTGATACTGGCTGTCAAACCGGCTTTTACGCAAAACAGGCGGGAGGCAGCAATCAGCTGCGACCAGCGAAGGCGCCTGCCACCGGAAGCCTCAAAGGTGATAGTTTTAATACTGGTCTGGGACTGTCGTAAAAGATTGATTGAAGACTGACAAATCAGAAAAATGCATTGATTTATTTTCAATTAGGACAGCTGTTGACCATGCCAAAGTGAAGGAAGGAGAGATGGCATAGGCCAGGGTTATAATAAGAATGTATAGTAATAATTTATAATTATAATTTATAATAAGGAAGGGGGTTGGACTAGAAGACCGCCAAGGCCCCTTCCAACTTTGGGTTGTTGTTTTTTTCTGGGCAAAGAGTGTTTTTATCCTCGATTTCTGTTGTCCTGGTGTTTGTTCCTTGGGCTCCATCTTGAATTTAAGATGACTTTCTGCTCCCTCTTTTTCATGATCTCTTGGTTTGATGAAGGTGTGAAAGGCTAGAATGCTGCAACCAACATTTAATAATAATAATAATAACAATAAAGTTGGAAGGGACCTCTGAGGTCATCTAGTCCAACCCCCTGCTCAGGCAGGAAATCCTACACCATTTCGGACAAATGGCTATCCAGTCTCTTCTTAAAAACTTCCAGTGTTGGAGCATTTACCGCTTCTGGAGGCAGGTTGTTCCACTGGTTAATTGTTCTAACTGTCAGGAACAGTTAGAACATTTGAGAAATGGATCAAACCAGGTTTGATCTGGAAACTGTGCCAAGCCAAAAAATTGGATGAACAAGGAAGTTTAATTTTAATTAATTTTTTTTTCAATTTAATTTTTGCATGCTTCAGAGTGAGCAATCTTGGGGGGGGAGGGGGTTAGGGCACCCCAATTTTAATCCTGACATCCCTTATTGTTATAAAGATTCTTGGGGTGTTGTGAACCCTACTTGGTGACCGATCCAGGTCTGGATACCGATTAACCCCATGGTTGTTAGAGAACACGGTGCCAATCATACTTGTGAACTAGACTTTTCGGCTTAGGTCGGTGTTTATCAACCGTGGCTGTTTGAAGATGTGTGGACTTCAATTCCCAGAATTCCCCAGCCAGCATGGCTGGCTGGGGAATTCTGGGAGTTGAAGTCCACACATCTTCAAACAAGCCAAGGTTGACAAACACTGGTTTAAAGGCAGATTGAGTGAAATTTCTGGAATGGCTCCAGACTGGGCACACAAATACACACACACACACACACACACAATCCTGAAAAATAAAGAGAAAAGTGAGATGGAGTACTTCTTAATCCATAGGTTGGCTGTCCTGTTCCCTGCCAGAATTTACCCCAAATTTTGCACCGTTAGCTTTTGGAGGCCGCATCCGTACCCCAAATGTGCTCGGACAGCTTGCTCTCCCCCGCTGCAGGGGCCCTTTCTGCAATTGTTTTTCCAGGGATTTGCAAATCCTCGTTTAATCGGGATTGTCGGATTTGCAGAGGTCCACCTAAACAGCCTGTACTTTTGCTATTTTGGTCCGAGAGAACGCAACGATAAGGCTCTTGTCCCCAATTGCATAACGCCGTCGGATTATGTAATCTGTCAAAGCCGAATCCTTGATTTGTTTTGATCGGGCTTTGCAGCCTGGCCCTCTTAGCATGCTTCGGTACCCGGTGCACATGGAGAGAGAGAGTCAGGATACGCAAAACACCCTCCGGCTTTTGCTTTGTATTGTGGCTCCTAACGTCCCCTGACAATGCTCCAAAACGGATCCTTTCCAGCTGACCGGCTTTGAACGATGCTTGTATTATCCCAGAGGACAAAAGGAAACTTGATGGGACTCCATTTGTGCCCAATTGCTCCTTCCTACCAAAAGTTGATGCCGAGTTTGGTTGTTTTTCCTGCAGACGTTTGGTTACCCAACTAGGTAACATCATCAGTGCTGGAAGCAGTGGTGGGATTCAGCCGGTTCGCACCAGTTCGGCAGAACCGGTAGCTCATTTTTTTTGTTGCCCAGGCCCAGAACAGACCTCCGGAAGCGGCATCCACACAGAGAACCGGTTGTTCACATATTTGAATCCCACCACTGTCACACTCCTCTTCCTCTCCCACCCTGCAAGCCTCAAAGAGCCAAAAGTAAGTTAAAGACTTGTTTATTCTTAAGGTGGTTAGTTCTGGCTGAAATCCAGGATGGCATCGCAGCTGGCAAACTCGGTTGTCAAGAGAGAAGACAAAACTGTCTCGCCAGGAACGACAAAGAGCATCCAGGAAAAGACGCAACCCATCTCGGACTCTTGGGCGTAAAAATGGCAGGTCCTCTGTGGGGAACATCCTAATGCAGCCTCCAGTTAA
>NW_015392192.1:30428-33604 GCF_001527695.2 Protobothrops mucrosquamatus | reverse complement strand
ATATTTATCAGATATTAACATACATTATTTTTACATTCTTAGATATAAGATACTTTTAATGAAATAAATACATACACATGACTTTTGGTGTTGCTCGCCCATTTCCCCTTTCACTGCATCCCCACTCCTTCTTCTCTACCTTCTTTCTCCCTTCCTTCTCTTTCTTCCCTACTTCCAAGTTTGCCAAGTTTGAGAAGCTCTATCTTGTACCAAGCAAAGCAATGAAAACAAATCGGAAGCCACAAAAGCGAGGCATCCAGCATCAGGAGCACTAACACAAGATATAGCAAAGGAAGGCAATATTGCAGTGGCTAGAGGCTGTACAGCTTACAAATGGGAATATTTTTGAATTGCTAAAAAAACAGAGTGGATATGCAACAATGCGATGACATCATACAACTGGCCCAGGAATTATAAGGAAGCAGTTGAGGATTTTTAAATGTTTTTTTCAGTGTGTAAAGTTTATTCAGTGGTTCATATACCACTCTTAAATCATCAAAGTGGGTGTCTGTGGAGATTCTCAACCTTTCAGGATCATGGTTGTCTCAGAGGTGCTTTTTCAAAAGGCAACTGGACTTTCTTGGGGTTTTTTTCTTGAAAATGTTTCACTTCTCATCCAAGAAGCTTCTTCAGTTCAATTCATGAACTGAAGGAAAAGGGGAAAAACAACCAAGAAAGTCCAGCTGCTTTTTGGAAAAACACTTTTGGGATAACCGTGACCTGGATGGTTGAGAATCGCCATAGACATCCCTTTTGAAGATTTAAGAATGGTATATTTCAGTGATGGCAAACCTTTTAGAGACCGAGACCCAAAACCCACTTATTTATTGCAAA
Source organism: Protobothrops mucrosquamatus (assembly GCF_001527695.2). Classification (NCBI taxonomy): domain Eukaryota; kingdom Metazoa; phylum Chordata; class Lepidosauria; order Squamata; family Viperidae; genus Protobothrops; species Protobothrops mucrosquamatus. Next base: position 32,770 of record NW_015392192.1, on the reverse strand, counting down.
GTGCCAGAGCCACATCAGCATTGTGGTGCCCTCGGGAGGGGGGGACAGAGGGAGGGCATGGCCCATTGGGTGGGTGTGGCTGCGGTGGTCATGGCAGATTGGGTGGGCAGGGCCGAGGTGGGCGTGGCCACCTCAATGTTGCTCGTGTGGGGGACGCCTGTGGGGGCTGGGCAGGATTGTGGGAGATCCAGGGGATCTCTGGTGGGTGGGGCGGTGGGCAGGAGGCTTTTCCTGCAGGGTGAGGCTTTTCCTGCAGGGTGAGGCAGGGGGTAGAGCGGGGGTGCCAGGCAAGGCGAGGCAGGGGTGGCTGCTGCCTGACACCATCAGCCCCCATACACAGAGGCCAGGGAGCGCATGGAGGCATGTTCTACCACCTCTACTCGAGTTTGCTAGCCCGCCGCTTCGCCTTTGTGCTAGGTGGGGCTATTGCTCTGAGCGCCAGTGGTGGCCTAATGGACCTGTGTGAGATGCTGGCTGTGGTGGGCATGCCCACAGAGAGGGCTCTGTGCCACCTGTGGCACGCGTGCCATAAGTTTGCCATCACTGGTATATTTCTTGGTTTTTTTTCTCCTTGAAAATGTTTCGCTTCTCATCCAAGAAGCTTCTTCAGTTCAGTTCATGAACTAAAATAAAAGGGGAAAAAAACCCAAGAAAGTCCAGTTGCCTTTTGGAAAAGCACCTTTGGGTCATCAAAGTGAGCGTTCCCCTTTAATTTTCTTGCTAAATTTCTGAGGACCACAAAGGGTAGACTAGAGGACCACTTGAAGTGACTGTTTATAGGGCTGCCCAGCCTTGTTTTAAAGAAAATCTGGACTTTGCCCAAACTGAAAAACATAAGGAAAGATAAGGATACCATAGAGTCTTTATAAATTCATATTTGGCTCAGCTTGCTAAAACCTCCAACTAAGAACCAATATTTAGCTAGATCACTGTGCACAGCAAGCAGGCTGGTGGGTGGCTGTGAGATCTGAGAGTGACTTAGAGAGAACAAGATGTCACCATTGGATGCCTGGAAGACAAAATGGGAATGGGGGGCAGAAATAGAGTGGCGAGCTGTTTTCATGTGACAACATGGGTTTCATGTGAGTGATACAACTCTTGGGTTGCTTTTGCTGCCGCAGTAGTTTTTGCGTACTTATTTACGGATTTGATTTTTAGTTTGCCACCATTATGTGACCATCAGTGGTATACAGACGGTTAGAATTGCATCTTTCCTCAATTTAGTGTCTTCCAGTTGTTAAGAATTCAACTTCCAGCATGACTAGTTGTGGAAAATGGATATAAACTGTCACAGTGATTGCAAAAGACATCATTTGTTTCGGCAGCTTTGTTACAGTTGGGGGCCTTTGAAACAGCTGGCCACACTGCCATTTGTATGCATGAACAGAAGGCAAGATGGATATGTCGAGAATAATGGAGACTGAAGGAGATGGACAAGTTTGGTCTGAGGGGAGGACATGATTCCTTGTTTTAAACCTCTGCAAAGAGAAAACCTCAAAGGCAGCCATAAAAAAGGAGTCTCTGCGGATTTTACTTCGCTAGTCATTGCCAACTAGCGAAGTGGGGCTCACCTCCATTTCAAGGCCATTGAGCCAGAGGTGTCCGAAAACATTTCTGCGGTTATGAGGCCAACATGAGATCACACAACACTGTCACCTTCCCACCAAAGTGGTACCTATTTATCTACTTGCGTTTGTATGCTTTTTCACTGCTAGATTGGCAGGAGCTGAGGTAAGTAATGGGAGCTCATCCCGTTCCATGGTGCTCGGGTATCTACTGGCTACTGGCTTTCCAGCTGACAAGCATGACATCTTAATCGCTGAGCCACTGTGCTGCACAAAGGCAGCCGTGGCCTGGTTTTTCTCATTCCATGATGCAGAACTTGGAATTATGGGTTTAAAAAACAGCAAGGCAGACACTTATTGAATGCTAGGGGGGGAAAAAAACTTGTGAGGTCCTTGGTGCTCTCTTATCTTGGTTATCTTCTGGCAGACATTTCATTACCTAACTAGGTAACATCATCAATGCTAGAAGGGAGTGAGTAGAGATGGGAAGGCCTGGAAAAAAACTGGGAAAAAACTATTTTTTTTTATTTTTCCATTTCCCCCCTCAAGCTTTCCCATCTCTAGGAGTCAGTATATTTGCTCTCTGTTTATATACTAGTGGCTTGCCCTGTCAATGTTGTTGGAGTGTCCTTGATTAGGCTATTGTTTATTGTGAGATTGTCTGAGTTGGCAGTTCCTTGATTGGAGTATTGTTTGCTGCTTGAACGACCAACTCAGGCAAACAATTTAACAGTAAACAGCAGCCTAATCAAGAAACCATCAAGAGCACTCCCACCA
>NW_015392192.1:24458-28779 GCF_001527695.2 Protobothrops mucrosquamatus | reverse complement strand
ATGATGTTATTTCTCTTTATAATATAGTTTTGCTGCTGCTTGCTTTGTATTATTTTGTAGTATGCTTTAAAGTACCACTACATTACCAGCAGTTGGTTGAACCGATAGAAATGCTATAGCATCAAACATCCATCATTGTTAGCTTGATTCAAATAGTGCTAACTATGGCTTATTTTAACTATGTTTTGTTGAATAAACCCCAATATCTTGACACACAATATACTTCCCTGGCTGAATACTTTCCCCAATTTTAATTCATCAGGATAATTAGAATAATCTGCCATTTCATGACAAAATATACCTTGTACTGAAACAAACTTTGTTTTGAAAAAATCCAGATCTGTCATGGTTCAAAGCTAATATTAAAACTGATAAGAAACATATCCATCTTCTCTGTCACTCTGATGAAAAGAAGCAAAACACGGATTTCAAGGTCATGAAACAGCAGCAACGTTTACAAAAATGCCCTCTGAATTTTTTTTTCTTCTTAAAAAAGACTTTGAGGATATATCCTAAGGCTTGGGGGTAGACAGGAGGAACAAGCCTCATTTGCTACCATTAGCAAAGCTGCTGCTTTACATTACATTAATTAATCTGCCTTGACAATTGATGGATTTTACTGTGCTGTAGAAACTCACCTTGCCTTGAGCTCATCTTTATTGCAATTCAGAGTTAATCCCTCTGCCTTGCTTTCCAGATAATATATATTTATATATATAAGCCCAAATGCTTTTTGGTGTTTGAACTGTCAGTGAAATTGGGTTGATGGCTAAATGGAATATTTCCATGCACATAAAGAGAACAAGGCAAGATATTCTGGTTTTTGGTAGGTTGGTTAGAGCTTTTTGAAAAAGAAACTTAAGATTATTCATGGATCATCTTGAGCCCTGGCTGAACAAGGATATTGAAAGCCATGGTCCTAGATATCAAACCAAAGTTTGTTTTTTTGGGCAATCCTGGAAAAGGGATGATTTGGGATTAGAGTTACAGGTAGCTCTCAACTTAGGACCACAACTTTTATGTTGCTAAGTGAGACATTTGATAAGTGAGTTTTGCCCCATTTTATGACGTTTCTTGCCACAGTTGTTAAGTGAATCATTGTTAAGTTAGTAACCCGGTTGTTAGGTGAATCTGACTTCCCACTTTGCCTTTGCTTATCAGAAGGTTGCAAAAGTTGATCATATGACTCTGGGACACCACAACCGTCATAAATATGAACCAATTGCCAAGCATCTTAATTTTAATCACATGCCTATGGGGATGCTGCAATGGTCGTAAGTGTGAAAAATGATCATAAATCACTTTTTTCAGTGCTATTGTAACTTTGAATAGTCACTAAACAAACTGTTGTAAGTTGAGGACTACTTGTATTAGATCTGGGCTGCAACATACCAGAAAGCCCACTAGGTGGAGGCTGGGATATAGAAAACCTCAACCTGTTGCTGCCATCTAGTGGTCATCTAGATTGTTGCAGCCCAGATCTGGTGGTCCTGGCTCCTCTTACAGTGCAGTGCAGATACGTGTGTGACTCTGTGTGTGTGTGTGTGTGTGTGTGTGTGTGTGTGTGTGTGTGTACAGGTAGTCCATATACATGTAGTCATATGTCAAGGACTACCTGTATATATGTATGTGTATATGTATATGTACTCTATATGCATATGTATCAGATAAGTTATTTATGAGTCTGATTTCCTCTTTGAGGCCTGGCTTTTGGTACACCCTGTATATTTATATTTCTTTTGTATTTCATTCCTTTCATTTTCTAAGTGCTTAATTTTAAATGCTTACTATTTCTTACTCATTTTATGCACTTTGCACAATGCCGCTTACTCTGGAAGGGAATAAGATGATAGATACGTTCTGTTTATATTCTGTATATCTGCATACTGATCAGATTTGCCAGCAGGCTTTGATATATATAATTGGACACTTCCCCACCCCCAGAAATAGATTCAGTACTTTTCCAAAAGCAAAATTAGTAGAAATTTCACTGCACCTGCTGAATGATGATATAGCTCTTTAAAAAAAAGGCACAATTTTCTAAAGATTACCAGAGAAAGAAGCGAGATCTCATTTCCTGCTTTGTAGAACTATATATTAGCTTCATTTAAAACTTCAAGTCTACATTTTGTTTGGTTGTTCAGATTGGGGGTGGGCAATGTTTCCTTGGAGATATCTTAGCTCATTTGTTTTCATCACTTTTTTCTAACTTCTCCAGGGGAAATCGTGAAGGCTGAACATCCTGCCATTCCCAAAACATGCTCCCTGCATTTCCTTGGATTTCCTTTTCCTCATTTTTGGGGCACCAACACTACAAGAACAGTAGCTTCTGAAGACAGCTCTTGACCTCAGACCAACCTTCTAAGGATGGGACTACGAGATGTCTGTCAAGATTCTCAATCTTCCAGGTCCTGGTTGTCCCAAAGATGCTTTTTTTTTCCAAAAGTGATAGAAGTAAAGACTTCATCCTGGTTCATCCAAGCGGGGAATAAATAAGCAACATGGCGACTGCTTTGGGAAGAAGGTTACAGTTTATTGAAGCAGAAAGATGGTCCTTGCAAGAAGGAGCAGAGGAGAAGAAAGAGACTGAGAACATGGGTAGAAGGCTTTTATACCCCCTCTAGCCCTGTTTGGAATAGTTTCCTGTTCCTGTGGCATGAACTTTGAGGATATCTCTGAGTGTTTTTCTAGGCCTTGATATCTGTGGTTTAATCCTATTATCATATCCTGCTTCCCAGGTGATGGGGCTAATGACTCCTAGAGTTTGGGTGGGGCATGCAGATTTTCTCTTTGTCTTCTTGATTGCTCTGGCTTCAACTTTCTGATGGTTTTACATCTGCATCTGTATGGGGCTAGCTCCTGTTTGGGATAGTTGGTCTGGGGGCAAAGTTGGTTTCTGCTTTTTAAAATACATTTGAGGAAATATATTTTTCTGCCCTTTTTTTAATATTTCCTTCTCTGGGGCTCTGACTTCCCACAAAAGGCAACCAGACTTTGTTTTTCCTTGAAGACATTTCTTCATTTCTGAAGCATTGAAGAAGCTTCTTGGATGAGAAGTGAAATGCCTTCAAGGAAAAACAAAGTCCGGTTGTCTTTCAAAAAAGCACCTTTGGGACATCCATGACCTGGATGACTTCACAGACACCAAGAAAATCCAGTTGCCTTTAGGAAAAAGCACCTTTGGGACTCTGAGGTACAGATCTTCAAATTCTGGACACTCCTGATCCTCTCTCATGGACTGTAGGATTGTAGTTTCATCAACAAACATAACCAAGAGGAGCCTTGACGTTGCTTGTTTTTTCAGATTGCCACTTGGACGACCCCGACTGAATTTCCTCTTTTCTTTGGCAATGTAACTAGAACGTGCAAAATCACACTTGCTCCTATGCAGATTATTTCTCTCCTGGCAGCAAATGTTATTCGCCCCCATTGGCTTCAAAGCAAAAAGCTTTTGCTCTGCTAATGCAACCTCATTATCTCTTCCTGCCTCCCCCCAATCAGTCATATTTACACTCCCCCCCCAACTCCATGGAGTCTCTAGGCAACCGTCCCACACTTCTTCCTTCCTTCCTTCCAGATGTCTTAACAAGCTTAACTACTCAAGGTAATTGGGTCGTGAGAGCACCCTACTGCTTATCTCCGAAATAAGCGGTGAAATCAATAATTTGGGGCAGATGTACTTAATAGCTTAGTTGTTATCATGGAGTGGCTGAAGGAACACCTTCTGATGTAATGTCCTCACCTCCCTGACCCAATATTGCATGGCATAATAAATTAAGCTGGTATTCAGAGGAAAGCCCCAGGAAGGCAATCTTCTTTTTATGACTTGCAAATACGTTCCCTGTTTTGTAGTGAAAAACAAATAATATTCCAGTTCGGATGGCTGCTGCTTCCCATCAGCTTTGCAATTTTCTTTTCTACTGCTACCAAGGCAAGATCTATGCACGATTCTTTATATTTTGAACTAACACTGGTGCTGGGTTGGGAAATTCTCCTGCGTTTGTTTCCCCCCCCCTCTTCCAGTTCTCATTTGGGTGGAGGAAAAAGATTGTGCTTTTCAAATCTTCCAGAGGAAAAGAGGATTTTGGAAGAACTTTGATGAGTGGAAGAAGATACGCTTCTTCTCCTAATGGAGTTACAAGGTGAACAAAGGTCCTTGTAAATGTATCTCTTGCATTTCTTTCTCCAGAAGTTTGCAGTCTCCCTAGCTTCCCCTTTTGGAGTTTTGTGTCCAGTTTTGAGCACTACATCTCAAAAAGGACATTAATAATCTCAAGGATGACTACCAAGGCGGTGACGAATCTGGAAAACAAAGTCTGTG
>NW_015392192.1:0-20949 GCF_001527695.2 Protobothrops mucrosquamatus | reverse complement strand
TCTCTGGCTTAGAATATTGCAGTTGATATTTACATTCCTATTCTATAACCTCATTCATAACTCTGTCCAACAGAATGAGCTTAATGTGCTAATGGGGCCTTCTCTGCTCACCGCCTCTCTGCCCCCTTCCATCAGTAAGCCATTTCACAAAAGCCTTAGTCAGTATTCTCCTTTATTAAAATCTGCCCATGCAGAAAAAATATCACAACTGATTTTTCCCCACTCTTCTTGGACAATTACCAGTGTTTGGCTTGAAAGCCCCACATCCCATCCTTTTCCAGAGTTGTAATCTTCTGATTCCCACTCACTGTGAACATATGAAACTGGGATGGCAGAATTGACTAGAAGGCCTTTTATTTTATGCACATAAGAAGCAAAGAAGAGTTGGCACAGAAGAGACCAAACTCAGATGCTAAAGGTTCCAAATCTGTGAGGGCAGGTAGCTCCCCATTTGGTTGACCACCTCCCCCAATGCCTGAGGGGCTCTGGGGACAGCATCGTCCTCAGCCCCTGGCATGCCTTCCCTGTCGGATGATCTCTTCTCCAACTCTTCCTCCTCTTCCTCCTCCTCCGAACTAGCCTCTGAGGGGTCCATGACACAATGCCATATGCTAATAGTAATAATAATAATAATGTACTACAGTCGTGTTGGGAGTGCTGAAGTGCTTCTGGGTTGAAAAGATTGAACAGTGACATCACCGTTGCCCAGGGAACACCCAGTTGGGGGCTCCTTTCACGTCCCAGTTAAGTTGCCTACTGAAGTGCTGCCCATCTATCTATGTGTGGTTGCCTGCTTTGGAACTGCTGGGTTGGCAGGAACCAGAGTGCATTTTATATGAAAATAGAAAAATGAAAGGTTCCGTGGCTAAGTAATGCCTGACTCTTCACAACCATATAATGGACCATAGCACGCCACCCCCCCAGCCCATCCTCCACTGTCTCCCAAATTCATGTTCATTGCATCAATGACACTATCTAACCATCTCATCCTTTGCCATCCCTTCTCTTTTTGCCTTCCATCTTCCCCAACATCAGGGTCTTTTGCCACGAGTCCTCTCTTCTCATTAGATGGCCAAAGCATTTGACATTCAGCTTCAGTGTCTGTCCTTCCAGAGAAAAATGAAAAAGCTTGGCATATTATAAGTGACTGTAATTTCAGATTCTGCTGAAGTGAAAGAGAGGCATTTAAAAATGCTACCCTGGACACACATTTCATTGCAGAATTTATCCAGAAACAGCCTCACAGCGGCATCCATTGTTGTGAATTTTCAGGTAAATGGTGGCAAATGAGGTCACCAATTTTCAGCTCTTTGCCCTTTTGCAGTTTTCTTTGTGGATACAAAAGAAAGTAGCTATTAAGTCCTCCATACCATTTTTCTATTACAGCCAGCATTTAAGATGGCTTAGTGCAATAAAGTCAAACGGACGTAAAATTAAACATGATCATAAAATACAGAAAACGTAGAAAATGTTTGGAAGCACCACTGTTGAAAAGGAAATTTGGAAAAGCATCCAACCCAAACTCTGTCTGAATATAAATGTCTTCCCTTTGGACAGAAGGAAAATTGAAAGGTACTGTCAAGAGTGACTCACACTTTCACTTATGTTCCGCTTCGCTTGCAGCTTGACAAAAAAAAGGGAGGAGGTCGGATGGAATGCAAGGGGTGGGTATGGGAAAATTGCATCTGAGCATCGCGGGTTCCTGTGAGATGGTGCTGCAACCCAAGGACACATTGAGCAGGTGCTCTATGCTGGCTGGCCAGTTCCCATAACAAAACGAACAGAAGTGATTGGTGGACATAATGGACTGTGGGTGGCCCATAGGGAAAGAGGGAAATTAACTATGCTAACTTTTGCGCAGGGAACCCAAAGCTGCTTTCACTTCATCTGTGCCAATATTGTTTATTCACTAAAGTTTATACTCTTGGTAAAATAATGTCCCAAGAGTTTCTTTTTCTGGATCCACCAACTGGACAGTTGACGGGTAGCCTGTCCTACCAATCTATGTCTGAGAGTTTTGAAGACTACAGGTAGTTCTCAATTTGCAACCATTCATTTAGCGACTGTTCAAAGTTATAACGGCCCTGAAAAACGTGACTTACAACTGTTTTTCACATTTACAACCGTTGCAGCATTCCCATGGTTATGTGATCAAAATTTGGACGCTTGGCAACTGACTGATATTTCTGACTGTTGCATTGTCTCATGCAATCACCTTTTGTGACCTTCTCACAAGCAAAATCAATGGAAAAGCCAGATTCACTTAACAACAAGAGTTACTAACTTAACAACTGCAAAGATTTACTTAAGAACTGTGGCAATAAAGGTGCAAAATGGGGCAAGATTCACTCTCCAACTGTTTCACTTAGCAATGCAAATTATGGGCTCCATTGTTGTAGTAAGTTGAGAACTATCTGTACCTGGAAGAGGGATCTCCTCTCAAGTTCTCAGCAGAACATAAAATTGAAGAGTTCACAGTGACAGACGCCTGAAAGAGATGGGCCCATTAAAGCACCCGATAAGACATAACCCTCAGATTTTACTTCATAACAAATGTTATCTCACAAACATAGAAAATGCTAGAGATTGGGGATCTGTTCTGTTGTTGCTCATAGCTTCCCCTTTTCAATTTTTTAGATTAAAAATAAAATAAAATCAGGAGGGGAGGGGTTCCTAGGAACATTCCTGTCATATCATTTGAAATGGTTTTCTCATCTTCTTTGAAGTCTTAGTGTAAGGACCCACCCCACTTTGCATGTTAAGAAGACAGAACTCTTGGAATATTTCTTCCAACAGGCATCTTTATTAAGAGAAAGTTGGTTGCAGGCATTCTAGACAGGACTTGGGGTCCAAGCTCTCCCATTCAAGGTTTTAAGGGATCCCCCAGTAGCCCCACCCCATCACCCCCTTCTTCCAGCGACAGTCCCAGGCATTACATTCCCATGTAATGGGAATGTAATGTAATGTAATGTAATGTAATAACAATGCCCCATTGTTATTGTTAGTCCTTTTGGTGATATCCACATCCAGTCCCTTTGAAGTATACTGAAGGAAGTGAGGGCCATAAAGCCCGTTTGTTCACCCCCTTTCCTTCATCGTATGACAGAATCCAGAGAAGACAGAAATGGGGTTTTCCATAGTTGATAACTAGAGATGAAATATAATTGGATTCTGACACTTAGGGAACCTGTGGATTTCTGCCCTGAATCAGAGATGAACAAGCTGAAGCAAAGTACAATTGTATTTATATATTATTTATCATTATATATTTAATTAGAAAATTTATACACAATCTCAAGGACTTAAGATAATGGGCAGGAGCAATAGTCTAGTACAAAGTTAGTGCAACACATAATAAATATAGAACAACCAGAATATATTCTGTATAATATTAATATCCATGCATGGTGCTACTCAACTGTTCCAATTAAATCCCCAAATTCTTTCAGAACAAGGGAGATTTTACAAACTTGTACAAGCTTCCGAGGCTGTAGGAACTGGATATAACTGAATTATTTTCTCCTTTTCTTGGTTCAGGAAAAAGTTTCCAACCTGGAAGGCATTCCTTTATTTGTTTTATTTATATCTCAACTTCAGGGGCTCAAGACAGCATAGATCTTTTCCCCATATTTTTCCACAATCACTGCCTAGTGAAATAGGATAATCTGAGCAATACAGATCATTTCTTTACTAGAAACCTATAGCATTATTAACCATTCAACTATTGTTGAAATGATATACAGATAGTCCTCGACTTACGACATGAGCCCAATATTTGTGCTGCTAAGCAAGGCAATTATTGAGTTGCATCCCTCTTTACAATTTTTTTGCCACCTTTGTTAACTGAATCACTGCAGTTGTTAAGGGAAACACAAGGTTGTTAAGTGAATATATCTTCCCCCATTGACTTCGCTTGTTGGAAGCTGCCTTGGAAGGTAACAAATGGTGATCATATGAGTCCAGAACTCTGCAACTGTCATAAATACATGCCACTTGCACATCCAAATTTTCATGACTCTGGAGATGCTGCAATGGTCCTAAGTGTGAAAAACAGTCATACGTCGCTTTTTTCAGTGCCGTTGTAACGTCAAACGGTCACTGAATGAGTGGTTGTAAGTCAAGGACCACATGTAAAACCTGTTGTAAATAGCTTTATTTTGGCATAAGGTTTGGATGACTCTAGAAGATGCTCTAACATGCTATTGGAGATTAACTAGTGATTGGCCCAAAAAGTTTGTTTAATGGTGACTTAGACTTTGGTCTCCTGGAGCCTAATCCATCGCTTTAACTATTAAACCATGGCTTAGAATAAGCTAAAATTAGGAAACTAACCAACTCCATTAGGAAACTAAGGAGAAATTTCCTAACAGTGAGAACAATTAACCAGTGGAACCGCTTTCCTTCAGACGTTGTGGGTGCTCCATCACTGGAGGCTTTCAAGAAGAGATTGGACAATCATTTATCTGAAATAGTATAGGGTTTCCTGGTAAAGCAGGGGGTTGGAATAGAAGACCTCCAAGATCCCTTCCAACTCTATTATTCTATGTTCTAAAGTGATGGCATATTGGGCAAGTTCTGACTATGCACAAGTGAGGCAATTTCTGATCTTCAGGTGTCAATAATAATAATAATAATAATAATAATAATAATAATAATAATAATAATAATAATAATAATAATAATAATAATAATAATAATAATAATAATAATAATAATAAAGTTGGAAGGGACCTTGGAGGTCATCAAGTCCAATCCCCTATAGGGAGGTAACCCTATACCATTTTGGACAAATGGCTGTCCAGTTTCTTCTTAAAAACTTTCAGTGTTGGAGCATTCACCGCTTCTGGAGGCAGGTTGTTCCACTGGTTAATTGTTCTAACTGTCAGGAAGTTTCTCCTTAGTTCTAGGTTGCTTCTCTCTTTGGTTAGTTTCCATCTGGTTAGTTTCCATCTGTTAGTTTCCATCTGTCCTGCCTTCAGGCGCTTTGGAAAATAGCTTGACTGCCTCTTCTTTGTGACAGCCCCTGAGATATTGGAATACTGCTATCATGTCTCCACTCGTCCTTCTCTTCGTTAAACTAGACATACCCAATTCCATCAACCTTTCCTTATATGCTTTAGCCTCCAGTCCCCTAATCATCTTTGTTGCTCTTCTCTGTACTCTTTCTAGAGTCTCAACATCTTTTTTACATCGTCTTTGAGCATACGTCTAGGGAAGATGACTGATGGATGTACCACCTTTATCATCTCAAATCTATTCTGACATTTAATTAGCAATTCTGAGATTTAATCAATGTGATCAACGATTCCCTGAGATTCTGACATTTCATTCAGAATGAAGGTAGTAACACTGAGCAGAGCTAACCAGAGGAACTCTAAAGGAAACAAATGGTAGACAGGTCCTATCATTAGCTGAAGGTTGAATATCGGAAGGATTTGGATACTACTTTTGAGGGGATGGAAATGAAATTGAAAGAGAAATATAATCCCAGATTGTATTAAGACCTTTCATCCAACTACTCCATTGATCTAATTATGTTGTTAAGATAACATCAGATCACAGACCGGTGAAGGCTTTTAAAGCAACCTTCCTTCCATCAATAGTTAACCACGTTCATTTTGCAACTAAAATGATGCCAGACCGAAATAAAATAGTTACCAGCTTTTGTATATTTGGGAGAAGGCCCAGCCATGTGAGTCACTTATATTCCTCAAATGGGAGAAATGGGGGGGAGGGGTGAATGATATTGAAAAAAACCTGATTTTCATAAACCTTCCACCTGTTTTCTATCCCTTTTCTTGTTAGAGATAGAAAATTTAATGAGATTATCATGATATACAGGTAGACCTCGACTTATGACCACAATAGAGCCCCACGTTTCTGCTAAATAGGGCAGTTGTTAAGTTTTGCCCCATTGTACGACCTTTCTTGCCACAGTTGTTAAGTGAATCACTGCAGCTGTTATGTTAGTAATGTTGTTGTTAAGTGAATCTGGCCTCCCCATTGATTTTGCTTGAGAGACTGGACAGCCATTTGTCTGAAATGGTATAGGGTTTCCTGCCTGAGCAGGGGGTTGGACTAGATGACCTCCAAGATCCCTTCCAACTTTACTATTATTATTATTATTATTATTATTATTATTATTATTATTATTATTATTATTATTATTATTATTATTATTATTATTATTATTATTATTAACATATACTATAATAAAGTTCCAATTTGTTGGAGAGAGGACTGGCTGAGCCAGGGGGAGGAGTCAAGTGGGGAATTAGCCTGGAATCGTTACATAGGCATAAGAGAGCAAGGTCATTAAATGCCATTGAACTTTATCTAGTCTGACCCAGGTGCAAACTGTCAGTTTGGGAAGATTCTTGTGAAATAGACATGAGCAATATAGTAGCTAATTGAATTCTTCAGGTGCGGGTCTGGTTTTTGCACCAGACATTTTTTGTTTTCAATCTCTTTATCTACGGGGATGGGGACTGTCTTGAAAACATGCTAGATTGCCAAGCTGTGGCAATAGCACATCCTTGGACTGTAATGAGGCACTATAAAAGATGAATCCGGAGTGAACTAATTACACCCACATTCAAATTAAAACACCTATAGAGGTTGCTCAAGGAAACTGAAGAGCAATGATTTTTAAAAAAACTTTAAATGACTTCACTGCAACATCTGAAATCCTTGGGCTGAATTTTTAAAATGTGAATGAAAGAAGCAGCTCTGAAGACCCAAGGGAGATGCTCATCATGCTGGAGACCAACAGCCAGATGAAAACAGTGGAAAACATGCAGGATAATCAAATGGAAATGGCACCGCAATTCACACACACATTCCTTGGCCATCTTTTTAAACCAGGGATTCCCAACTTTGGCAACTTTAAGACAACTGGACTTCAACTCCCAAAATTGCATGGTTGGCTGGGGAATTCTGGGAGCTGAAGTCCATATGTCTTAAAGTTGTCAAGGTTGGGAAACCCTGATTTGGACACACAACACATATCTAAAAGGGCAGGGGTTCAATCATGCAATCATGGCCATCATCTAGATTTTTTTTACACCTCCCTAAGGATGCTCCCGTCCCAGGACAACATCTGTCTCTCCAAAGTCTTGGGAAAAACCAAGTTGTTGTTGTTGAAACAAAGTTCTAACTGTTATGAAAAAGACAACATACTGAATGCATATATAGGGGATGATACCATGAAAAGTGTTTAATAATAAGTCAACATCAATGTAAAAAGAATCCAGTTTTTGCCCTGACCTACACCATCATTATATTTTATCCACATTTTCTCTTCCATTCATTCCCCAATTTCTGCATGCAGTTCTTTTTTTATTGCATTCATCCCCAGTGAATGACTGAAAAGAAGTAAAGGACAAATGTCAGCACAGAGAACCAAAACTGTTTCAGCTGCAACAACAGCCCTCTTTAAAAGGTCTGGTGGGAATCTACATGTTTGCACATTATGGATGTCAGCTTAGGGTGCAGGGAGGCCAATGGGGAGGATATAGAGAAGGGGCAAACAGTCCAGAGCTTACAAATCAATGTGCCCCAGTACTGATTCTGCAACCTGCACAGAATCCTCATGTTGCAGAAACAATGACCCAGCAGCCCCAGAAGGAAAAAGAAAAAAAAATGAAGTCATCTATAACATATAGTGTAAGCGGACTGGAAAGAAGTAAAATGGAGTGTCCTGCTCTTCTGCTGAAGCAAGCCAGGACCCCCTCCCACTTTGGCTGAATTTCCTATGTGCAGGTAAGACAACCTGCTCACCACTGAGCATGCCTACCGGCACAACCTGATCGCCATCCTGGAGCCTGCCCTGGAGTTTGCTCTTGGCCTTTTATGATGCTGACCCATATTCTGCTGCTTCAGCGAGAAAATTACATTGGGGCATATCCTCCTTTCTCATTTTAAAAATAGTCCTAGTTGTTACATACCTTAGAATATCCTGCTTGAAATCCTTGCAGGGCAGGGAACCGGTTGTTAAATTATTTGAATCCCACCACTGGTGTAAAGGACTGTAACTGTCGTGATTCCGTGCCAGCCTGTGTTCCCAACAGCTGAGTCTGGGGAATCTGAGGAGGAGGTGGAGGAGGCATTTGAAGGGCCATCAGGGTCAGAGGGAGGCTCTGATGAATTACAAGTCTCACGCTTTGATGAAGAGCCTGGGCCTTCCAGTCGTGTTCCTGATGAAGCTCAGCTGTGTGAGGAGAATGAGTCAGACTCGGAGGACTCACACCTGATGGACATGCTGATTGATGCTCGTACACGCTGGCAATTAGCGAGAGCAGATCAGCAGCAGTCAATACGACAACTCCAGGGAAAAAGGAGAAGGCACTGAGAGGCAACGCCTTGGGACTGCTGTATAAAAAGGGGAGGTGTGGGTGGTGCTGGTTGCTGAAGGCAACCGTTGCAAAGTACTTCATGGGATCATGTTCTGTTCATCTTGCCGGTGACTACTTTTCTGTTTGCATCGTGTTTCATGTGGACAATTTCCTCCATTTGGATTGTGTTTTGCTGCTTTTGTTTCTGGACTATTTGGCAGGTTTGTCACCCATATTAAAAGGGGTTTGTTTTGTTTTAAGTCTCCAGCTTATTTTATCAACAGGGGTTTGGTCCTTGTGCCTTTAACAAGGACGGCTATAGGCTGGGATAGAACAGTAACAGCCACTAGGTAGGACAAATAGACAAAAAGCTAGCAGAGCACATCCGTGGACACCAACCAGCAGTCACAAGACATGATGAAAACTCCTTAATTTCACAACCCATGGATAGACTTCACAGTAATTTCAACTGAGAAACTGTGAACATAGTAGGCTAAGCCAAATCTAAAAATCACAGTGAATTTCTGGAAGCTTGGCACTCATACAAAGCAACCATCAACAGACAAATAGATATAAACAACATCTACCTATCATTCAAAAGAGACAATGAAACAGCCAAAAAAAGAAACAAAATACCAAAACACCTCCTCAGCAGCAATTAACATCCAGAGAAGGAGAGATTAACACTGTGATTAATACTAGACCAGAGGTAGGCAACCTTGGCTCTTTTATGACTCGTGGACTTCAATTCCCAGAATTCCTGAGCCAGCCATGCTGGCTCAGGAATTCTGGGAATTGACGTTCATGAATCATAAAAGAGCCAAGGTTGCCTACCCCTGTACTAGACCAACAATCAATCAGTAAACAATAGCCTAATGAAAGAACCAACAAGAACACTCTCACCAATGCTTACAAAGCAAATAGGGAGTAAATCCCACTCCCTCCTAGCATTAATAATGTTATCTAGTTGGGTAATGAAACATCTGCAACGCCTGATTTCAACCCTGAGCTATAAATATTCTCCTTTATCAGTATCACCATAAATTGCCAACTCTAAAATCTCTCAATTTCCCAGAATTGTTTAGGAAACAATTTGCACTAACTGGCATCTGTGAAAAAGATCCATGCCTTCCTGCACCAAGTAACTGCAAGATACTGGTTCTTTCCCAGAGTTTGCCGAAAGAGGCAGACCAATTCCTGCTGATGAACAGACACCGTGATAAACTTGTCAGCCGCCTCCATTTGGTTTTTCAGATATGGCATTTCGTTTACTAAGCATGTATGGATCACCCTGAGATTTCCACAGAATCTCTCCATCTAATCATCCTTTGGCTTGAAATATTTATTAAAGCAGCAACTACTTCATTTGAGTGAGTCAGCTCTGTGTTCCTCCCAAACAGAAGGAATGTTGCTGAAGGCATAAAAGGGGCTTTTTTAAAAAAAAAAATCCCTGGTATGATTGCAACTATTTTTGACTAGGTTGGCATTACAGTGTTTTGAGCATCTGTTCTTCCATACCAGCCACTTTTATACCCCGAGGTTTCTTAAGCAGATGGCAGCATACATCTAGGTGACTTTTGGTGATCCCTGCAAAAGCTCACTAGGGTGGACAGTTAGCACTTTGATCAGAGGTCATTGGGAAATTCTAGAATTGCTGGCTAAACTGGGAACAGAAATGATATGATACCGCTTCTACATTATTTCCAAGAAAACTGCATGTGAAGGTCCCAAGAGTTAAGGTTTAAGAGAACAGCAGCTGTAGAATAGAATAGAATAGAATAGAATAGAATAGAATAGAATAGAGTAGAGTAGAGTAGAGTAGAGTAGAGTAGAGTAGAGTAGAGTAGAGTAGAGTAGAGTAGAGTAGAGTAGAGTAGAGTAGAATAGAATAGAATAGAATAGAAGAAAGGGATCTTGGAGATCTTCTAATCCAACCCCCTGGTCTAGCAGAAGACCATATACCATTTCAGAGAACTGTCTAATTTCTTGTTAAAAAAAACCTCCAGTGATGAAGCACCCACAACTTCTGAAGGCAAGCTGTTCCATTGATTAATTGTTCTCACCTTTAGGAAGTTTCTCCTTAATTCCAGGGTGCTTCTCTCCTTGATTAGTTTCCATCCATTGTATCTTGTCCTGCCTTCTGGTGCTTTGGAGAATAAGTTGACCCCCTCTTCTTTGTGGCAGCCCCTCAAATACTGGAATACTGCTATCATGTCACCCCTAGTCCTTCTTTTCTCTAGACTACAAAGCCAAATCCTGAAACTGTTCTTCATATGTTTTAGTCTCTAGGCCTTTAATCATCTTGGTTGCTCTTCTCTGCACTTTTTCCAAAAGTCTCAACATCTTTTTTGTAGTCTGGTGACCGAAACTGGATGCAGTTCAGGATCAGCCAAAATCAGCTAGGTATGGCCACCTTCTTAGGTTTTTTTTAAAGAAAAGACTAAATGAAAATCAAACAACTTTCTCTTCTATTTCTGCCTCCTTTCATTGCGAAATGGTAGAACAACAGTTCTTAAGGATTCAGGTCTTAACATCCAGCAGTGAAATCTCAATAATTAACACAGATCAGAGCGACAACCTATACATGGACAGACATGAAACAGAACACTGGCCGAGTTTGCCATGTTCCATCTTGCAGCTGCTGAGTTACATTTCGATCTATTTTAGGACCATTATGCTCCCCCTCCCCTCTCCAAGTATATATTTAACTGAACAAACAAATATCCTTGGGGCTTTTAAATGGTGGGAAACAGCTGTTGCAGAATAAGTGAAGGCAGCATACAGTTGATGGAATAGAAGTCACAGAACTAGGGAATTGGAAGGCTTCTTAGCAGCCTTTTAAGCCAAAGGTAGGTAAAGGAATCCCTGCAGATTTTACTCTGCTAGTTGGTGCCGACTATAGGATTGAGGCCTTTGAACTATGGTGCTGGAGAAGACTCCTGCGAGTCCCCTGGACTGCAAGGCTTTCAAACCGGTCAGTCCTAGAAGAGATCAACCCCGACTGCTCTTTAGAAGGCCAGATCCTGAAGTTGAAACTCAAGTACTTTGGCCACCTAATGAGAAGGAAGGACTCACTGGAGAAAGATTATGGGCAATAGAAGAAGGGGACGACAGAGAATGAGGTGGCCGGATGGAGTCACTGAAGCAGTAAGCATGAGCTTCAATGGACTCCAGAAGATGATAGAGGACAGGAAGGCCTGGAGCAACATTGTCCATGGGGTCACGATGGGTCGGACACGACTTCACAATTAACAACAACAACAACAACAACAGTACTCATCTCCGTTTCAAGGCCATTGAGCCAGCACCGTCTAAAGACATTTTTGTGGTCATGTGACCAGCATGATGTCATGGAGCACTGTTACCTTCCCACCAAAGTGGTACCTATTTATCTACTTGCATTTGCATGTTTTCAAGCTGTTAGGTTCGTAGGAGCTGAGGCGAGGACGAGAACTCACCCCATCACGTGGAGCTTGAGTCTCGAACCCGGGCTGCTGGCTTTCCAGTCGACAAGCCCAGAGTCTGAACAGAGTCTGAGCCACCCACACCACCCCTAAGCCAAAGGTTGGGAATTGGAGAAACCAGGCTTCATCTGAATCTCAAACTATTTTGTGTGCCTTTGGAACCGCCTCCAACTTGAAGGGCCAAAAAATCAGGGACGTGTCTTCCAGACATAAAAAATTGCCCCATATGACCTTAAAGTAGTCTGAAAAGCATGAAAAAAGACCAAATTCAGAAAAAAAACCCAGAAAAGTTAAGGCTTGCTTACATATATAATATGGGTCTGCCTATCTTGCTTCAATGGTTCGCCTACTGTGGTTCTCACCCTCCTACCCAAATTTTAAATATAGACTTTGCTACCAAAAAGTGCACATATTTACTTCTCAAACCTTGGGATAGGTGTTATTGTTTTTATCTTGCACTGTGCTAAAAATAATTGGAAGTCAACACCTTTTTTTTTCTTTTTACCCTTGTACCTCACACCATCTTTTCCCTTCTCCTTTTCCTTCCCATAATCTCCTATTTCTATTCATCTTTGTATTGTATATATTAAATAAAATGGGATAGATAATAGAATAGAATAGAATAGAATAGAATAGAATAGAATAGAATAGAATAGAATAGAATAGAATAACAGATTTGGAAAGGACCTTGGAGGTTTTCTAGTCCAATTCCCTGCTTAGGCAGGAAATCCCATACCATTTCAGACAAATGGTTGTCCGATCTCTTCTTAAACACTTCCAAGTTTTTAGATTGAAACTTTTAGATCTAACTTCTGGAGGCAAGTTGTTCCATTGATTAATTGTTCTAACTGCCAGAAAATTTCTTCTTAGTTCTAGGTTGCTTTTCTCCTTGATTCGTTTCCCCCCATTGCTTCTTGTTTTGCCTTCAGGTGCTTTGGAGAATAGCTTGACTCCCTCTTCTTTTTGGCAACCCCTGAGATACTGGAACACTGCTATCATGTCCCCCCTCGTCCTTTCATTAGACTAGACATACCCAATTCCAGCAACCATTCTTTATATGTTTTAGCCTCCAGTCCTCTGATCCTTTTTGTTGCTCTTCTCTGCACTCTTTCTAGAGTCTCAACATCTTTTTTACATCGTGGTGACCAAAACTGGATGCAGTATTCCAAGTGTGGCCTTACCAAGGCATTGTAGAGTGGTATTAATACTTCACGTGATCTTGATTCTATTCCTCTGTTAATGCAGTCTAGCACTGTGTTGGCTTTTTTGGCAGCTACAGCAGACGGCTGGCTCATATTTAAATGTTATTAGATGTGCAAGGTTTCATTCCCACAATTCTCCAGCCATGATGGCCGTGCTGATAATTCTGGGAATTCCCTTGCCTCAAGAAAGGTCATATTGAGGAAGGTTATTTAGAACAATATTCTTAATGTAGGATTCTTGCATCTGCATTCTCCCTGCCAGATGGACTGTCCTTCATCTCTTGAGGTAGTCTGCTACTGTTAGCTGTACTCAGCATCCCTTTTGTTTCTCCTAATTGTTTCAAGTTTGAGGTTAGTTGGGTCAGCTGAGACCTTCATGTATCTGAAAACAACTGTGTGAGTTGTTGGTTTGAGAAAGGGGTCTTTAAAGTAGGGTTTCTACAAATTATTTATTAGCATGTAAAACCCAAGCAGGAAGGAGATCCTCCTACACTTACCTAAAAAAAGGAAGTGACACTATTTCTGCAAAGCATCTACTTTAAATGAGGTAGCACCTGAATCAGAGGCATCAAAAATAACATTGATCAGTTATTAGATCTATTTCTTTCATTCCTTAGATTTATATCCTACCTTTCCCTGAGGAAGTTAAGGTGGCATACATACCACTCCTTCCTTCCATGTTTTTTCCCCAAAAAGAGACAGAATAGTCATCTAATGACTTTCTTCTTCTTAAGAACAACCTGGAACCAGTCTGTGGCCAATATCTTAACCACGACATCACATTCAGGCATGATCATCCTGCGTGATGAAACTCCCACCTCTACTTTCTTCTTCCCAAGCAAATCCAAATTCTGAAACAGTCAGGATGAAGACTGGCTGATGGCCATCGACTCAGGAAGCCAATGCTGGATTCTGTAGTGAGTTAGGATTCCAAGTGGCTTCCGTTTTCCAAAATATCTGAACCTTCCATCCATTATTCTTTGTAGAAGATAGTCCTTGGTTTCTTTCACTTCCAGATTTCAGGTTCTGGTTCATTTGAAGCCTACAATGTGAAAGTGGCATGTGTAATTAACTGACCTACTTTATACAATAGTTGTGGCATAGTTAGTTTTAGTTTAACCTGTACATTTGGATAAACATAGGTAAATCTCTCTAATAACAGAAAGTGAAGAGGAACTAAAGAACCTTTTGATGGGGGTGAGAATGCAAAAATTGGCTTGAAAGTCAACATTAAAAAATGTAAGATCCTGGCATCCAGTCCCATCAATTCCTAGCAAATAAAAGGGGAAGAAATGGAAGCAGTGACAGATTTTATTTTCTTGGACTCCAAGATCACTGTAATGCCAGGAAATTAAAAGACATTTGCTCTTTGAGAGGAAAGCTATGGCAAACCTAGGCAGCATATTAAAAAGCAGAGACATGACCTTGCTGACAAAAGTCCCTATAGTCCAGACATGTCAAACACAAGGCCCGGGGGCCGGATGCGGCCAGTGAAGTGGTTTCATGTGGCCCGCGAAGCCATCCTGGAAAAAGTGAGGGAACGGCCCCTGTGCCTTGGCCCTGGCCCAGGCTAGCCGGGAGCCAATGTACAATTTTTTTTTAAAAAAAAAGTTTTTTATTTATAATACAGTTAAAACAAAAATGGACATAACGTGACATTCCAGAGTAAATATTCCTAACAATTTGTTCCTCTTAATACATATAATTCTTGATCTCTATATAAACATATTCTTTTATACAATACAGTTATACATACAGTTATATATATTTCTATCTTAACACTAACTTAAAACCCGAGCAGTTCTCCTTGATTCACACCAGTAATAAAATTTGTCCCAGATTTCAAAGTAATCTGATTCTGTCTTATCCTTCATTTCCATTGTGAGCCTATCCATATCAGCACATGATAAAATTTTATATAAAATCTCTTCTTCTGTTGGGATTCCTTTATTCCTCCAGTTTTGAGCATACGCCAATCTAGCAGCTGTGAGAATGTGTAACATCAAATAAAATACCCCTTTATCATATTTCTGTGTGTGGCCATCTATGCTGAAACACATTCAGTCTTAGCTCCATAAGCTCTCCCACCCCCCCACCCCCCGCATGGCCTGAGAGGAACAGTGAGGCTCCTCCAGTGGACCATGCCTCAGCACTTGCCCTGGTCCCACCCCCTTCTGTCAGAGACCCTCAGATCTATCCCACTCCTGCCCAGGCCCCCACAGGCACCCTTGATGTGAAAGATGTAGAGCTGGCCACACCCACGCAGTAGGCCACACCCACTCCATCCACGCCCACCCAGTAGGCCGCACCCACCCTGCCCCCTGAGGGCAACCACAATGCTGATGCGGCCCTCAGTGAAATTGAGTTTGACACACCTGCTATAGTCAAAGCTATGGTTTTTCCCAGTAGCAATGTGTGGTCGTGAGAGTTGGATCATAAGGAAGGCTGAGTGCTGAAGAATTGATGCTTTCGAATTGTGGTGTTGGAGAAGATTCTTGAGAGTCCCTTGGACTGCAAGGAAATCAAATCAGTCACTCCTAAAGGAAATCAACTCTGGATGTTCTTTGGAAGAACAACTACTGAAGCTGAAGCTCAAATGCTTTGGCCACCAAATGAGAAGAGAGGACTCATTGGAAAAGACCCTGATGTTGGGAAAGATGGAAGGCAAAAGAAGAAGGAAATGGCAGAGGATGAGATGGTTAGATACTGTCATTGACATAGTGGGCATGAATTTGGACAGACTCGGGGAGACAGTGAAGGACAGGGGAGCCTGGCATGCTATGGTTGATGGGGTCATGAAGAGTCAGACACGATTTAGCGACTGAACAACAACAACAACAACAACAACAACAAGGTAAATCTCCCTTTCAGCCTAAACATTGAGTTGGAAGTGGGGTTGTCTACAAGGAGGCAATTGCAGCCACAGAATTTCTCTCTCTCAGCTCTATAAGCAAGACAAGAAACAATGTATGGAAATTAATCAAGGAGAGAAGCAACCTGGAATTAAGGAGAATTTTCCTAATAGTGAGAACAATTAACCAGTGGAATGCTTTGCTTTCAGAAGTTGCTGGAGTTTTTTAAAGAAGAGACTGGGCAGCTACTTGTCTGAAATGGTGTAAGGGTCTCTTGCTTTAGCAGGGGCTTGGAATAGAAGACCTCCTAGGTCCCTTCCAACTCTGATAATCTACATGCTATGTTCTATAGGAAGCATCAAAGGGGTAGGGCAGAACCAGATTTACCCCACCTGTTCCTCACCCTGCGGGGTAGCTTTCATATCCACTAGAATGCGTGTCTGGAGGTGGAAGAGACAGGAAATGTCACTTGACTAGCTGTTGCAAAAAATGTCTGGGATAGGAGCCAATGAAAAGGGCAAATAACCATTGGTTGTTGTATTATCTAACACAACAGATGTGGGTGTCTCTTATGATTTATGCCATGGCAGGCCTAGCTTGTCATTCAGTCAACTCATCTTTGACTATAAATTAGTTGCTGGAGCTAAACCCTCTACTTATCTCATGTTGTCTTTTTGTAAAACCTTTCAGTTGGGGGGGCGCACTTTAACAGTGTGTGTGTGTGTGTGTGTGTGTGTGTGTGTGTGTGTGTGTGTGTGAATGTCTCATAATCATGATGTCACTGGTGTGGATAGCAAGGGTGTCTGTGAGGGAGGGTGAAGAAGCTGGCATACATTAAAAAGAGACAGGGTTTTATTTGTGCAGTTATAGCCATCAGCTTGCCTTTTTTGACTCCTCCCACGGATGTGTCCTGTAGAGAGCATTTTCCATCCATTTTTGATTTTGAGGTGCTATCAAGTTTTTAAGGTGCACAGGAGATATACAAAGCAGCCATCTTGTCAATCTGACTTATTGTCTGAAAGGAGTCCAATAATTTAGCAACCCATTTTGGGAAAAGACCTCATAGGGGCACAAAACATGTGTTTACCATGTAAAGAGTGTATCTGCGCACGTGTGTTTCTGTGTGATATTTAAATGTGTGTGCAGTGTGAGTGTTTGTGTATATGCATTGCCCAAGTAATGCAGACAGAAATACTGAACCCCAAACAACTGCCAACTTCATTCTGACAGTTTTCCTCCCACTTCATGTGGATAGTTTGTAAATAAATTCCAAATATTTGAAACCTTGCAGACTCTCCAGCTTTACAAATTAAATTCTGGGCTGCTTTTGGTTGAAAAACAGGGATGGCTCAGCTTCTCCTCCTCTCTCGCACACAAAAAATGGAATATTTGGCAGTCCTGTGGTGATCTAAAAGGCATGAGACATTTTAAAAGGTTTTTCTAAGTAATCTGTTTCCCCAGTCAGATTGTCTGGAGATTGCTGTGTCTCTCCATCTCCTGCTGCCTTATTAAGGGAGGGAAGGCCCAACCCACGGTCTTTTCACTGGATGCTGCAAAGTTGTTCCAGGTGAGGTTAAGCAAAATAAGAGGACCTGCATGTCAGCAGCCTTTTTAACTATGGAAAAGGAAAAGTCACATATTTTTCAAGCATTGAGATGCACTGAGTTTTTCTCTTGTTTATGGTAACTTTATTCAATTTTTAAATAAGAAAGGCAGAAATTAACAAAAACTAAAAAGGGAGGGAGGGAGGGAGGGAGGGAGGGAGGGAAAGAAAGAAAGAAAGAAAGAAAGAAAGAAAGAAAGAAAGAAAGCTTCTCTCAGAAGGATCCCTACTACAAAGGAAAATAATTAAGATTGATTGTAAAAACAATTCCACGAATTTGTCTAAGATGTTTTTCAAGTCATTTCAACCAATGTTTCTTTTAAAAGATTATTTCATTTATTTATTTGTTTGGGATGATATAAGGCTTCTGCCTTAAGCAGTGGGCTGGATTGGAAGACCACTGAGGCCCTTTCCAACCCTATGATTCTATGTTACCACAGGTAGTCCTCAACTTATGCCCATAATGGAGCCTGCCCATTATCGTGGTTGCAAATCACGATGGCCATTAACTGTGTGACTGTCTCCCAATTTTATGAACTTTTTTGGGGTGGTCATAAAGTAAATGTGGGGATCATAAAGTGACGGCCACTGTTGTAAAATGAATGCCTCAGTCATAAAGCAAATGCCATGGTCATAAAGTGAAACCATTGTTTGTTATGGGCCATTTCATATGTACGTGCCAGGTTTGGACAAAAACATCGTAAAACATGTTCAAATGACTATTGTCAGAACTTTGGAACCAGGTTGTAAGTAGAGTTGGGGAGATCTGTTGTAGCTTTGAACGGTCACTAAGCAACCAGTCTTAGGTTGGGGATTATTTGTATATTCATAGTATGTGGCTTAACTCAGCAAAGTTCAAAACAGTTTACAAAACAAACTTTCAAATAAAAAGCTACTTCTATAACTGGACTGTTTTGAGCTCTGACATTTTTCTTTTTATTTTAACTTTTTTTTTTCTTTACAGACTTGGATAGTTTTCAGAACAGGCAAAGGTTACATTTTATTTGAAATATAAGCCAAAAGGATTTTCTCCATTGCTGTTTGAACTTTAAAAAGCTTGACACTCTTCTAGCAGCTCCAGATTCATTTCATAGAGGGATTTTTTCCCCACCTCCTTTTGACACTCCTTTTGGCAGAGGTCCCCAACCTCTTGGGCACCAGGACCGGTTCCATGGAGAAAGGTTTTTCCAAGGACTGGAGAGTGTGTGGTTTTGTGTGCTGCCTGCATCCTACGGATGGGGCTTTGCTTGTTTGTGTGGACCGGTTGCTGCGGCCCAGTACCGGTCCACGGATCAGGGGTTGGGGACCCCTGGCTTACAGAACTGCCCATATAATTTCATAGTCAGGTGGTTCCATGATTGTTCCTGGAAAATCAAGAGTAATTCCTTGGACCGATGGGAGGATCACACCTTAGCTGTGTCCAGTTTCTCCTGCTACTGCTTTCTTTTGAGTTGTATTAACCTTTCACTCTTTAGATTAAGTGAAGCAAAGATAGATCATCCTGAGGGAAGGATTGCCCTAAAAGAATAAATAATTCTAGTACGCTCAGTGTGTAAAACAAATATCTCTTTATTGATGACATGGAATAAATGAATTAATTTATTTTAACCTCGATGCGGAATACATCATATTTTTAATCTGAACAATGAACTCCATACCTCTCCCTTTTGTTTAAAAAAAAAGGCATTATGAAAGCTGATATCAATGGGATTGGCTTAAGAGTATAGAGCCCCCTTTATGTGCAAGAAACTGCAAATACATTTCAAAAAGAGGCTTTATAGATAATGGAAATGTAAAGAAGATTATAATGTAGCAAAAAGAAAAAGGAAAGAAAAGCTTCAAAGGGAGATAAGTAGGTCAANGCCAATGGTTAAAAACATTGTCAGCTAGATTTCCTTGATCTGACCATTGCCTTGCTTAAGGCTCTTCCTCCTGTTCCTCAGGGTTATTCCTTGTTCCCATTACACCTCTTGATCCCAGTTCACCGGCTGGAAAGCTGACAGCCTGGGTTCGAGACCTGAGCACTGTGTGAGGGGATGAGCTCCCATTACTTGCCCTAGTTCATGCCCACCTAGCAGTTCAAAAACACGCAAATACGAGTAGATAAATAGGCACCACTTCGGTGGGAAGGTAACAGCATTCCGTGAGCTTCGGTGTATTGTCATGCTGGCCACATGACCACGGAAGAGTCTTTGGACAAGTCTGGCTCCCTTGACTAGGAAACAGAGATGTGCACTACGTGGTAGAGTTGGACATGAATGGACAGGAGAAATCTTTTACCTTTTTATTTATTGATTGATCATATTTAAAAACTACCCATCTTCCTCACAGACTGATTGTAAGAGTCGCTCTATCAGGGAGATGAGCAGCATATAAATTTAGCAAGAAAACAAACAAATTAAACAACAAGCAAGCAAACAAATAAATAAAATATAACCTTATAATAAAAATAGTATTAGCTTGCATGTCTTTGGGTCAGGTTTGGCCCATCTAAGGATGACTTACAAGACTTCTGGACACAACCTAATGTTGCCTGTACCAGAAACACAAGAGTGTCATTCTTTTTTTCTTCATTACATGGATAATAAAGGCCATCAGTCTGAAATGCTTCTTCTCCACAGAACCTCAGCGTGACATGTTCACATTGTTGGGTGGCAATAATGGAAAATAAATTAATTACTCCTGAAGAATTGCAGCATAGGCCCCTGTAAAGAGAGAGAGAGAGAGAGAGAGAAATTCAGTGAAGTGGATAAATTCCAAAATATTGCTGCATCCAGTTAGCAGTTCCATTATGAATATGCTCCAATGGGATATGAACAAAATAAAGCATAACATCTACCTATAATTTTCTAATTCAGATATCTTCTGCATTGATTACCTTAAAATTTGGGACATTTGGATTTGTGAAAAAATGGCCACCTAATTCTGTCTGGTTGAGTCAATCATCATTATAAGAATATTTTGAGAGCGTCTGGTGCCTTTTATTCAATTTGCTAACTTCTAATTCATATGTGAAAAAATGTGAGATAACTCTTTTGAGTTCATTAATTGTTACAAATTTAGCAAATTGATTTTCTTTTTAAATGCCTCTGGTCTAATGCAATGAACATTTTTTTTCCTGGAAAAGCCTCTGAAGCATTTTTTCCATGTCATTGAATTAAGAAAAAGAAAAGCAAAAAAACCCCCAAAATTTATTCATCACTAGTAACAACATAAGTAGAGCTGTGCTGGTGTTATAATTATTATTTTGGGTGACTTCAATTTAATTTTGATGCCTGTTGACTGCCTGGTGTAGTCTCTGCAGTTTCCTCTGCAAGATTTTTACAAGTGGTTTGTCATTGCCTCCTTCCTAGGGCTGAGAGAGAATGACTGGTCCAAAGTCACCCAGTTGGCTTTGTGCCAAAGGTGGAACTAGAACTCACCATCTGGTTCAAGCCTGGTGATATAATCACTACACCAAACTAGTCCTCCTCCTCCTCCTCCTCCTCCTCCTCC
>NW_015392191.1:16926-19730 GCF_001527695.2 Protobothrops mucrosquamatus | reverse complement strand
TAACAACAATATGATTCATGTGATAACTGCACTTAACCATGGCAACAAAGTTCATAAAATTGGGCACAACTCATTTAACAACCACCTTCCTTAGCAACAGTCCCAATTGTGGTCTGTTGAAGACTGTGTTCTGTGCACTGTGTTCTAATTTGTTTGGAGGCATGAACATCCCCTTACTTCATTTTCCCAGCTATTCCTCTATGACGTTTGCTGCAGTTAATGTTTCAAACCTTCCTTGGTGCTTACAATATTTGTTTAGCATGAACAGTATTCCTAGTATTCCCAATGTTCCAACAGGAACATTTTAAGTACTATTTTTCTTTTCCTAGGCTACCTGTTTTTTCACTGCTTTTTTTTTTAAAAAAAAGTCTGATCACTTGTAAACCATTTCATCACTTTTCCAGTCACTTGATCCAGAAAGTTTTGAGAGAAGTAAACAGACTAATTAAGAGTACATTCCTGTCAGATTACAAATCAGAGATATTCTGCAGGTCAAGCATAATAATTACGATATTGAGAAAAAAAAATAAAACAATCTGCATCAGACCTTCTTGAGGAAAAGCTAGAAAATGTAAGAATGTTTTATTATTAAGGTTTTTTTATTTCAAAGTTGTTGTGTCTGTATATATGTGCATTTTGATACCTTATTTATATATATATAAATCTGATTATTTGATTTTGTTTACAGTATATATAAAACATTGTTTGGAATGATTCAGCTTTTATGTAAATAATTTCAAATGACTAACAAGTAACCCAACACACAAAATTTATTTGGAAGTAAGAGCCATTTCATTACCTCCTCTTTCCTCCTTCCACCATAACATAATGCTATGCCTTGAGTTATTTGTAAAAATAATAAAGTCGGGATATAAACAGACAAACAAACATAAGTCTTAACAGTATTTCAAACCATGCTTTAAACACAGATTTTGGGTTTTGCTAAAAGTGTCTTTAGAACATGGAACAACCACCATTTCTGGTTAGCTATAATCAAATTTTAAAACCAAGTTTAATGACAACTCCAACTCCAAGAGCCACACAGGACAGGGATGAGTATTTAGCTGTATTGTGTGAATATAGTGTCCAAGTAAAATGTTTTAAAGGAAGTAAATGTGCTAGTAGTAGGCACATGGCTTCTACTGTAGTTCATTTGAATTGTGATGGATGCATAAGTTCATGATGAGCCAATGTTTCAAATGTCACAAAGATTTCTGATCAGATAAATGGATAAATGATATAAATTCCCATAAAGTTTTATAAAATTAAAAGATGGTATTTCTTTAACTTATAGATTAAAGTGCTAAATAAGAATAGCAAAAGTCCAGCTGAGGAAAAAATAGTCATATAATTTAGAAATGATTCACAATATGTACCAAATATATTTTATATAATACTGTGTTCTTGGGCACATTAGCCTGAAATCTATTGAAAACAATGGACCATGCAAGTCAAAACATCTACCTTAAATATGTTAAGATATTGTCACACACCTGCAAGATGCATATTTGTTACCAGATATTGCTTCCAATCAATTGAAACTTTTTTCAGCTGCACAAATGGCCTTTTTTTTGTTTAGTGTAATGAGAAGTATTAAACACTGACAAAACATTCAGCTTTTTTTCAAAACACCTTTCTGTCATATCTATGCTACGAGCTATGTGCCTCTTTGTTATATGTTCATCTTCCATAGTTATAAATAGATTATTACAATCTATGTCAGTGGTGGCGAACCTATGGCACGGGTGCCAGAGGTGGCACTCAGAGCCCTCTCTGTGGGCCCGCACACCGTCACCCCAGTCCTAGGCCTTCAGCTGGGTTTTATAAAACCTTTTCGCTTTAGGCCTCCGCCGCCATGTGCAAAAAAAAAAGGTTCAATCAATCAGTCAATTTCAACTTCTCGTGGAAAAAAAAAAGATCTTGCAAAGTTGGAATTGATAGATTGAACTTTTTAGTCCCACCCAGTCTGCCGTTACCACCACAGCCACGCCCATCCAATGGGCCACACTCACCCAATTGGCCACACCCATCCAATGGCCACAACCACCCGGCACCCGACGATGCATAAGTGGGTTTTGGGTTGCAGTTTCGGCACTCGGTCTCTAAAAGGTTCGCCATCACTGATCTATGTTATATCATATTCTCTGTGTCACCATGGGATCTGAACTTTGTAATTTAAGATTTTATATATATTTTGAACTTCTCATAATGTGCCTGGAAGTTCAGAGTTTAATTATTAAGCACTTGCCTTTTAAGGAAGGTGATTCTGCAGCTATATATGCAGGATAAATGCAATGCAAAAGAGTTTGTTTGTTTGTTTGTTTTTACCAAGGAGGTGATAAATAATCTGGTCTAACTGTCATTGCCACTCTTCGCAGCAAGTTCTAATTAGTACTGTTCTTTTTTTTCTCAAAATTTTTTTTTTTATTATTTTCAACATAAGAGAAAAAGCAAACACAAGTACATCACAATTGAAAAACCCCCTCCCCACCCCCCACCCGGACTTCCCAAACCTAATCCCAGGATACTATTCATCTAAAAGTAACCTTATATTAATATCCCTAACTCCATAAAATATAATTTTACATAAGTAGGTGAAATATATGTATATATATAAAAAGAAAAAAATTTTTTTATCTAAAAACCTAACCTATATTCCACCATTCTATGCTTATTTTGAATATAAACAATCCATCTTCTCCATATTGATAAAAATTGTTCATTTGAATGATCCTTCAAATAAGCCGAAATCTTTGCCATTTCAGCAAGATGCGAAACCTTCACTCTCCAGTCCTCTATTGTAG
>NW_015392191.1:10399-13329 GCF_001527695.2 Protobothrops mucrosquamatus | reverse complement strand
GCTTATAGCGAAGACGTCCTGGATCGCGGAGAATCCCGAGGCTCCGGAGGAGTTCTCACCTACATCGTCCACAAGGGACGACTCGGGAACTCAACTCCTACCTCGGGCAGCTCACCTTTCCCCCTATGCCCAGGGGAAAGGTATCAAGCCGTTTGACAGCTGATGCAGGCTGTCAAAACGGCTTTTACGCAGAAACAGGAGGGAGCAGCAAACAGCTGCTTCCAGCGAAGGCGCCTGCCACCGGAAGTCTTCCTAATTAGTACTGTTCTTGACAGGTTCTCAAAAATATTGAGCTGGTAGGGACCGATCTTTGTAAGCCTGCTACCATAAAAGCATATTGTAGCTTTTATGTTTGAAACCATGCTGCAATTTACAATAGTGGAGTTGTAAGGAAGAGAAGTGGGCAGCTATATAGGAGCTGTGGTGGTGTAGTGCTTAGAGTGCAATATTGCAGGCTAACTCTGCCCACAGCGAGGAGTTTGATCCTGACAGGCTCAAAGTCCACTCAGTCTTCCATCTTTCCGAGGTCCTCACAATTGTTGGAGGCAATGTGCTGACATGGTAAACCACTCAGAGAATGCTGTAAAGCACTGTGTGGTGGTATATAAGCCTAAGTGCTATTGCTATTACTATTAAGATATTAGTTTGATGAAATGTCGTTTACATTGTTATTACTTACATTTCCAATAATCTATTAAAAATGTCCTTCAGGACTATTTCAGACAGCTCAAATTTTAGCTCATTATACTTACACTCTTAATCTCATGAACTTAATTCTTTTTCTTAATTGTGGCTTATTCTCAGAGATTATATTGTCAAGATAATTTCTAGCTTATGTACGGTCTCACAGCAACATTACAGCTGAAGCAATTGTAATCTTGTATTGGGAAAAACATTGTTTAAAATTCATAAAGATGCTTCTAATAAACAGAGGAAAAGTCCATGGAAATTCAAATATATGCAGTTAGTATTAATCTCAGTTTTCTTTGAAACTGCAAAGAGCATAACTGTTATGAAAGAGCCAGATGAAAGCTTCTCAAATGACCACTTCCTTTTTTTTCTGTTGGCAAATAACAGCTCCATGGAGACATTAGACTTATTCTTTCTTATCATTAAGAAAGCAATGATGTATTCAT
This sequence comes from Protobothrops mucrosquamatus, assembly GCF_001527695.2. Lineage (NCBI taxonomy): Eukaryota > Metazoa > Chordata > Lepidosauria > Squamata > Viperidae > Protobothrops > Protobothrops mucrosquamatus. Next base: position 12,193 of record NW_015392191.1, on the reverse strand, counting down.
GTCTGCTGGCTCAGTCTGACTGTTACAACTTGCAAACAACTGGTTAGTTTAAATTGAATGTGCCATTCAGATGCAGAACACACGCTACTTCTGTAATCAGAAAAACATAAATTGCATTATATTTATTCAAGGCTATGTTTTCTGGTTAGTTCAGATGAGAACTAAGCCATATTCTGCATTTGGACTAAACATGAAATCCCAAACTAAAGGTTCCCAACTTGGATGTCTTTTAGATATATGACCTTTAATTCCAAAATACTTTGTCCACCAAGGCCACTGCCTGAATTGTAGTTAGGTCCAATGATTTGGATGTCACCAAGACTGGGAAAACCTGTTCTGTCCTCACGATTATTTTATTTTATTCAGTTTTTAAGTTACAGAACAACTCAAAGCTACACACAGAAAGTTAATAACAACCAAATCAAACCAAAACACCATGCCAAGGATATACAAATCATACAAAAGAATTAAAAGGCAAGATCACAAAATGCTCTGCCCTATTTTTAGAAGCAGTTTTGTTAAAAAAAAAAAAAAGATCTCCAGATGGACCTTGGGCAGCAGTCTTAAATGAGGAAGTACAATTCATCCAAGATTAGAGACTGAGATAGGAAAAGAGATCTGTGGGTCCCTGATATCAACAGCTGCACACATCATGGGAGATGTATTGGATTTCAGTTCCCATCCACCTTAGCCAATGAAAACAATGCCATGTGTGCCTATGTAGTACAGAATATATATGGCTCCAGATGGGAAAAGTACTTCTACTCGTTTAGCAGGAAGGAAGCTCTGTTGTGCATAAATGGGATGCCCCTCAATATAAACTTTTATTCTGATCAAAGGCATTGTCCAGTTGTAAGTATGGGAGAGGATGGAATTTCAGTATATTTCTTTTTCTTTTCAGTAATTAGTATTAAGAGAATAAATTTTGCAAAAAAAAAAATAATCCTTGTGATTTATAGGTGTGAAAACTAATCTTAGACTCCCTGGTGACAATTCTATACTCTTTGTATCATCTGCCACTTTCTGAGTATCCTGCCTTCTTTCTGTCACAACTGGCATTTCTTCTCTAGACTTTTCCCTTTGCTTAAATGAATAATCGGGAGAAATATAACAGGCACTGAAAAAAAAGGGAACAGGCTCAGATGAGGATGGATTGCACTCACCCTTCAAAATCTGAACTGGGTTTCTCACAGAATCAAGTCACCTGGCTTGATTTCCTGTCTCCAGTGAGCTCAAGAACGTATCCTGGAAAGCATCCGGTTCTCTCTTGTGACTGCAATCCAAAGGGACAAGCAGAAATGACAGATAAACTATCTCTCAGGAAGCTCAGCCCTATGACGAGTTTTCCCTCTTGATGTATTTTTTTTTAAAGTCTTTATAGCCTGCCCCTCTCCAGAGGAACTTGTATCCATAGAAATAAAATAAAATTTAAATGCAGCTCAGTTAATTAATACATTTTAAAAGCCACACAGTTTCAAATACAAAATAATAGTTATGCAGGCACTTCAGGGGCAAACAAGATGGGCGGGCTCTGAATGCTAAATTCTAAATTTGGGAGTAAATGGTCAGGGTAGCAAAAGAGAGTTTGTGCCAACAACAGCCTGGCCCCCAGGAAGGGGGCATTCTAAAGCCAGGATGCCACAGGAGGCAAGGCCCTCTCCAACAGTCCCACACAATGAACTTCTCTCTGTCATAGGGTGCTGAAGATCTTAACACTGGATGCCTGTGGATCTTAATGTGCTGAGAGATCTGGACAACGATTTTCCTTCAGGTACTGTGCTTCTAAGCTGATAA
>NW_015392191.1:2632-9484 GCF_001527695.2 Protobothrops mucrosquamatus | reverse complement strand
TAGTTTATAACCTAAATCTACCAAGAAAGCATTTCCTTGGAAGCTTTAAGATTACTGCAAAGGACTAAGCATAGAAATGTTTGCCACAAGCTCAGTCAGTTTGATTATGGATTGATGGAAACAGATGGAGATCTCATTCAAATAAGAACATGATTTTACTTTATAGGAATAGGAAGAACTACCAGACGGAGGATTTTTTAAAAAAAAAGTTAGTTAGGCCCTAGAACACATTCCCCACATCATGCCCTTTTCATAAATTGGAACTAAGATTTCCAGATACTGTGTTTATTACTGCCTATTTTTAAATGTTTGTAAACATCTCTTATATTATGTGCTGTTGTCATCAGGTCATATGGACAGGAGAGTTTTAGACTATCTGCAAATGTAATAAAGTTAGCAAAGCGTGTTAGTAAAGTAATTCTGGATAAACTTACTTCTTAAAAGTTTATGATACATTTGTTGAATGTGTCAGCACTTTGAGGTAAGCCAGCCTTGGAAATCAACGATATGAATATTAAAACATCTTTAATTATAGGGTTATCATATCAGAATCTTGCAAATCTGAAAGCTCCACCCCCCTACTGCCTTTATCTACAAATGAACTAGGGAGGTGTTTTCTCAAATTACATTTGTTTTGGACTCACATTTCTTTAATCTGACCCTGGTTTTGGTTGCAGCTTTTCCTTCTGTTCTTCAAGTTCATTCTTACAGCTCATTACAAGTGTAGGCTTAAACACAGATCACTCTGATAATCTCTCCCAGCTGCTTTTATTTCACTATTCTTTTTAATTACCCAGCTCTGATTCTTAATTATCAAGTGATGCTTCTGTTTTGTTTTTGTTTTCACATTTTGATGTTTTTGGCTATTTGTTTTTAGACCGGTACATTATTAGACTAATATTGTGAAGGATTCCAGAAGCTTGTGGATTTCATTAAATCCCCCCCTCCCCATTTAAAATATGCTGTCAATTTTTTCTGGTAGGTGGGTAACTCTTGAGGTGCACTGCTGACATCTTGCTTGGTTGTAAGAAGAGAGGGAACAGCATAACAGATGACGGTCTGCCACCTTCAGAAATGGTATTCCACTAGCCCTTTGGACTTTTCTGTTTTGCTAAAATGTTGACCTTGAACTATGGAGTAGACAATTTTTTCTGTATATAAAAGATCTTGTTAGAGAGAGAGAGAGAGAGAGAGAGAGAGAGAGAGAGAGAGAGAGAGAGAGAGAGAGAGAGCTTACATGAAGCCTATATAAGTAGTGAGCTCTAAGAACTCAAATTAAAAATCATGTTTTTTCTGTTACAAAAAATACTCATTCAACACTGAAACACTCTTTGAAATTCTGACACAGACATGATTTTAACTGCCAAATTTAATTAGACAAAACCTGACCTATGACATCTTTCCCTTTATTATTCTCTTGTTTTTTTTACATACAAATGGTATAAGGCAGGGGTGTCAAACTGCCGGCCCGGCCAGATGTGTCATGCTGAAACCGCGCCCACCCCATTGCCAGCAATGGAGAAAATGTCGTGATACGTCACGACACATCACGTGACATTGCGAGTTTGACACCCCTGGTATAAGGAAACCACAGATTTTAAAACATTTTAAACATTTTAAAACATCTGGCTATCCCAGTAGTTCCTCAATGAATAGTGTTATATCATCATGGAAAAGTATCAAATACTTGTTTGTCTTGGAAGACAAAGCCTTTATTTTTGGCATATCTTTTTTTGGGTGGAGTATTCAGTCTTGGTGGGGGGGGGAGATCCTACTGAAATAAGGTTGCGAAATAATCCAAATTATCTTATTTATTTAATTAGTTCTGATGCCAACTCTATTCAAAGTTATCTAAGCAGATTACCTAGTTTAACACAAATTAAGTTATAGAATAAGAGTTGAAATAATTCACAGGTGAAAATTATTTTTCCACACTAAGAAGGAAAAATACCACCTCTGTTGATCTCCATTCTTACAGTCAGGAATTGCTAAACTCATATGGATATCTAATCACTTGTAAGCTTCAGAGTTCCTCCTTCTGCAAGACCAAAGAAAATACTGTCCCCTTAACTAACTGATGCTAATTTACACCACATATCAATCAGATTCGTAAATATTCCAAACAATGGTTTGATTTAACTACAGTTTATTGAACAAAGTACAATCATCTCTAAGCAAAATACTAAACCAAAATTAATAAGTGAAGCAGGCCTATATACTGGAGCATACGGAAGTTTGTATAATATGTTCTCTTTTGCTGTCAAAAGATTTTACCAACCTTATTAAAAGAGGATTTACTTACTGTTCTATGCCTGCTAATACTGATTTTACCACAGAACCTACTGGAATACAGAAGTTACATTGCTGTGACTAGGCAAGCAAGAAAACATTATTAGCTTACTTGAAAAATCTCCTTTTGAGATTTATACATTGAATATTTAAATAAATAAAATCATAAATAATAACTAGTTGCAGCTGATATTCCCTTGGAATGAACTACTAGACTGTTTTCAATTATCCTGAAACAAATGAGTGAAGCTGTTTTTTTTTCTTTCTTTTTCACATTTTCTAAAATGTCAAAACTATAGTTGGAACCATATACACAGCTCTGGATCTCAAGTTCATGGAAAAAAAATCTTATTTTTGTAACCTGGGTTGTCTTCTGTACTATATCCAAGTACTAACTATAAAAAAGCAAATATTGATTGAAATCAAAAGCTATAGGACTGTGCCCCAGTGAATCTCCCAGCGTTTAGTGTTCTAATTTCAAGAAATGCAAGTAAATTTGAACTAATTGCCCTTCCTCCTATTGCCACTGAGAAATATTATATTCAAATAGAAGTCATCTCTTACCAATCTACCACAAAAGAAAGCTCTGAGGCAGTTGCTACTATCTTACTACATTTATTTTATTTATTTATAAAATTTATAGGGCACCCATCTTATCTCAAGGTACCGTCAACATCAATTGACCGGATGATCAAAATATCTGGCTCCTGTATCTATAATGCATATGTACAAAAATAACATTAATAAGGGCAATTTTTCTCATCTTTTCCATGACTAATTTCTTCTGTATGTGGCTTATTTCTTGAAAAAAGGCTTCCTGTGGGTTATGCTATCCTAGTAATGGTCAATTGGTGATGTTCGCTTATATATACTAATGAAGTGGCACAGGACAATATTATTATTTTAACAAGTGCATATCTTACTGCTACAGGTCCATGTCCATGGTTTAAAAACTCTTTAAAAAAGGAATGCATAGCAATGCAGGAGTTTGGCTCTTGCATAATTCTACAAGAATGGGCTTCAAAAATATCTTCCCAGAAATATTGAGGGAGAGAAGGTGAAGGTCAATTTGCCAAAATGCATGAATCTTAAAAGCATGCACTCACTATAGTGGTGGAAGATTATATCTGATGAAAGGAAAACTTTCATTTGTTTGTTATTTTAATATAATTTCTGGTTTCAATTCTGGTAACTATACTTGCTAAAAGCTTGTAAGAATCTGCTTCTCTAGGGGAAAATAATCATCAACACGTGTTATTTATAGGCTTGTCTCTGAAGGTTTTTTTGCAATATACTTCCTATTTAGGCAGACGGTTAGTCATCAGAAAGTGGCTCAAGAATATATCCTGTTCCTGATTTTTTTGATGAGAAATTATTGCCCTCAAAATGACTGCCTACATTGCTAGATGTATTCTCTAAGCCCAGGAGGCCAGTAGGCAGCACAGCTGTAAATAGAAATTCAGGTGAAGTTCAAGCTGAACAAGAAAAGCGTATTTCCTTATGGAAACCAGTTTAGAATTGCTGGTATTCTTTTTGGTGCATTTTTATTTTGTATTTCTGTATCCTAAAATACTAGTCTGACTCAGTTTTCTCTAGTCTTGACCAACTGGATTGAAAGTAGCAGCTGTAAATAATCACATTTATGCTCATGTCTATAATGATTTTCTCCTGGAACTATTTCCTTTCAATGGTCATGCATTGTGATTATGAATCATGAGTATTCACCGAGACCCTGTGCTGTTTACAGCTGTGGATCACTTGCTTTTGTCTCCCACCAAATTGATCATATGATATTTCACCATGAACCACATCACAGATAGGTTTTCTGAAGCCAAGTGTCCAAAAATGGGATGAAAAAAAAATCCTTAGGCTTATAGAGTAACTTTCAAAAGGTTTCTTCTTTCCAACCACAGACCTTGGTTTAGACCAGGGGTAGGCAACCTTGTCTCTTTTGTGACTCGTGGACTTCAACTCCCAGCATGGCTGGCTCAGGAATTCTGGGAGTTGAAGTCCACGAGTCATAAAAGAGACAAGGTTGCCTACCCCTGGTCTAGAAATTTGCAGTACACATTGTTCTGGACCTCCTTCATATTTGCAATAGTGGCAAATATCTGTAGCTCAGGTGTAGGATGAGGGTGAAGGTTCACTCTCCGAGCTTGTGGGTTGATTTCCGAACATTTTGTTACCAGGCTAGGTAACATCTTCAGTGGAGCTTAGGAGATGTTAGTGTCAGTGTTCTTCTGTTTATAAGTGCTTCAGGTGCAGGCATGTCAAGTGAGGGTCTTGTGATGGGTCAGGTGTGAGTCATCAGTGAGTGTTGTGAACAGCACCAGTTCAATTGGAACAACACAAAAATCATCGGCCATGCTACTACCCGCCATGCTCGCGAGTTCATCAAAGCCTGGCACTCCACAAGCAATTCCATCAACTGACACATTGACCTACAACCAGCCTACAAACCTGTCAGAATCCAAATCAACTGCACAGGCAACCAGAGATAGCATTGACCCTCAACCAACCCATGCAAGCCCACCTCACCTGACCAGCAATTCACCTCCCAATGACCTTGAGCTGATGTGACCTCCCTATCACATGACTCACTGATAACTCACACCTGACCCATCACAAGACCCATTACAAGACCCATCACAAGACCCTCACTCGACACACCCACACCTGAAGCCTTTATAAACAGAAGAACACTGACACTGACATCTCCTAAACTCTGCTGAAGATGTTACCTAGCCTGGAAATGAAACGTTCAGAAATCAACCCACAAGCTTGGAGAACGAACCTTCACCCTCATCCTTCATATTCCCCATGTTTCTTCCCATCATAGGACTTTACACTGGTTTCCCATTGGGGCCAGAGTCCAATTTAAGCTCTTGGTGGCAGAGTTCAAGGCCCTGAGGTTAGCCATTCTTACTCTCTGTCCCAGCTCCTACTTTGGGATGATCTTCTTTTACTGCAGCATCAGAAAAATTCCCTTTTCACATTGCTGCATCTTGTTCATGTGAATTGATAACCCATTCTATTCTGGAATTTGAAACCCATGCATCTTAAAGAGTTGCCATGATTGAGAAACATTGATCTAGATCAGGGGTAGGCAACCTTGGCTCTTTTATGACTCGTGGACTTCAACTCTCAGAATTCCTGGCTCAGGAATTCTGGGAATTGAAGTCCACGAGTCATAAAAGAGCCAAGGTTGCCTACCCCTGATCTAGACTAAGTAGTCTGGGATCAGGAATTTCTCACTCAAAAACATTATTCCTGTTATTACACTCCAGCAGGATACCCCAGAAAATGTGTAATCAATGTATTTTGGAAATAATTTCAAATTTGCCTTGCACAGACACATGTTGACTTGAGACCTACAACACCTACAACAGACATTTTTTTAAAAAACAGTGATTCCAAGACCCTAACCAGCTTATTTGCATTTTTACCTTTCTTGAAAATAATTTTGGATTCTTAGCTAATTTTTATGGGGCTTCCTGACCCCCTTTTCCCATTTTGTATGTGGATTATTGCCTGTGTATAGTGCTTTAATTAATTACTGGATTTTTAAAAAATTTTAAATTTACCAATATTCCTCCTGTCCATGGATAAACAAAGTCAGAGTTAGATAGAAAGAAAACAGCATTTTCCTTGGTCAATACGTTCATCAGAAAGAACCTATCACCTAATTCACATATGAATACAGCTGATGTAATTTCTGCTGTCATCACATCTTATATTGCTCTTTACTGAGCCTCAGCGTCAGGACTTTGGACCTGACATGATGATTAAACACCCTCCCTATTCCACATTCTCAAATTACTGCTAGAAGGTTAGATAAGTAGATTCCTTGCAGAGATACATAAGCTCTTCCTTATCAGCATCCTGTAATTTTATTTCTGATACAATATATATTACTCCTTAGATTTAAATATGGAGCCTTTTCCTCCCACATTTTCAAATGCCTGGCCATGTGCTGCTTGTTTCCCAGGCTTGAAGGTCTGCCATCAGTCTTACCAACTTTACAAAAGAATTTTCTCTGCCATAAAAAAAAAACAACAACAAATTCCAGCCTCACCAGTTCTCATCCTTTCACTCAGTCTGAGTTTAAAATTGTTGGGTGAATCACTGCATGCCTTTTGGGGTGGAGTTCCATCAGTACGCTGATGATACTCAGTTGTACATCTCCACCCCAGGTCACCCCAACGATGCCCTTGACGTGATGGCCCGCTGCCTGGAGGCCGTACGGGTCTGGATGGGGAGGAACAGACTCAGACTCAACCATTCCAAGACCGAGTGGCTGTGGTTGCCGGCGCCCCGGCATAGTCAGCTGATTCCATCGCTGTCTATAGGGGGCGAAACTTTGCCCCCCTCAGAGAGGGCATGCAACTTGGGTGTCCTCCTGGATCCACGGCTGACACTGGAAGACCATTTGTCGGCCGTGACCAGGGGGGCGTTTTATCAGGTTCGCCTGATTTACCAGTTGCGCCCTTTTCTGGACCGGGACGCTTTGCGCACAGTCACTCATGCCCTCGTCACCTCCCGCCTGGACTACTGTAATGCTCT
>NW_015392191.1:0-2263 GCF_001527695.2 Protobothrops mucrosquamatus | reverse complement strand
TCAAGACATGGCTTTTTCAGCAAGCGGGTCTGGCCTAGGGTGAATTTTAAATAGGGACAATTTTAATGATTTTAATAAGACACAGCGACAAATATTTGTTTTTAATTGGTTTTTATTGGGGATAATGTTTTATACTGTTTTAATATGCTGTGAGCCGCCCTGAGTCCCATGGGGAGAAGGGCGGCATATAAGTTCAAAAATAAATAAATAAATAAAATAAATTTATTACAATGTCATCCAGGTCAAGTCTATCACCAATAGCTAGCAAGCCATTTCCCTATTGCAATCAATGCTGAGGACAGCAACCAGAGCCGTTCATTCTGCAGCATTCTTGGACTGACCTCCTATCCATAAAATCAGCTCTCAGTCATGGCCTCTCTGAAACTCTCTTTCCCAGTGAGTCTTTAATTCCTTCATTCCCAACAGGACAAAAACCATTGCAGCTGCCCAGAATCTTTAACCCAGCCTTGTCTAGCATGAGATACTGTACACTCTCCAGAAACTCTAGTAAACAGTGTCAACAGATCTCTAGAGGATCCCGTTGAGAAATTTGGGTTAACCCCACATTTCTGTCAATTTTCTCCATGATCTATTCAAAAGAATATTCAGTATTCTCACATAAGCTTTCTGAAAGAGATGAAGGAGTAAGGGTAGAGTTTGATCTATATACCGTACAGTCTGTTAGGATTTTGCAAATTCATTAAAAGCCATTCAATAAGGGTTCAGGGGTGGGGAGAAACTGATTTCCACTCTACAATTTTTTCCCCCTTCAAATATTCTCTTTAAAATTTGGAGGAAAAAAGTATGAAATAAACTGTTTGGCTGTTCATATTAGTTTCTGTCTATTGTGTGTAGTTGTTGGCGAGGTAGTATCTTTCACTCTCCATCAAGATTATTATGATCATTCTCAGCTGTCTATATGTTCACGTAATGGTTTTTGTGTTTTTATGGTTTTAATTGTTGCAATATTTTTTGCCTCCCAGAATAGATTGGATTGAGATGGACAGCTATAGAAATTGAGCAAATAAATAAAATAAGATCCTTTTGTGTGGTGCTTTCTGGAATGAGGCATATGATTGCATGCTGAAAGACTCAGGACGATGTTAGTAATTAGCTTCAGCTTTCCTTTCCTGGCCTACAGTTGGACTGACACTGGACTCATATACATTCAAGGCAGTTTCCCTCAGGTTGAGTTCAAATCTGCACAAAAATTTGGTTGCTTTGGATTTTTTTTCTTAACTCCTTCATTTAGCCAGTAGTTTGTTATTTCTCCTATATCCAAATATGATTAGATTTTTCAAGAACAGCAAGGTGGAATACATACTGTGTTCTTTGCTGTAACTCGGTAAAATGTCATTGTCCCATCCTCATTCCTCGTCCTTTAAAAGTAGGCTAAACTATAGGCATTATATTTCCTTCTGCATTTGTAGTATAAAAGTGTTTGCCTTCTGGAATTTGGCCACTTTTATTTTTATATAAACTTTATTAAATTTCTATACCAAAAATAAACCTAAAAATGCAATACATAAATATAAACCTACAAATACAAAACTAAACATCTAACTTAAAAAACATATATAGTCATTCACTTTTCTCACAGATCCATTAATCATATCTTAAACATTTATACAGTTGTGATCACTATTTAAATTTTCTGTTATCTCTCCTTATTGAATTTATAGAATCCTTTATTGTCAAGCTTTTCCCCTCTACTTTAACATCAAGATTTTTTTCTCTCCACTTTTGTAATAAAGACTCCAGACTTTAATAAATCCTCTGCAGATTCCACCCTCATTAGACACATCAGTTTTTCATTTCTGCCAAGTTCATAACTTTAAATATCCAATTCTTCAACATGTGAAATTAATTTTTTTCCATTTCTGCACATATAATAATCTTGTCTCAGTGACCATATACAACAATAAGACACCGTGCTTTTTATTCAGTTTTTCTCCTAAACACTAATGAGTACAGCTTTTATTTTCACCAACCTCTTGTGGATCATCGAACAAAAATTTCTGGCCACTTCACAAGTCCACCACATATGCTCAGTGCTTTTTTTCTAAAAAAAAAAAAAAAAGGTGCCGGAACTCACACATGTCATACAACCCGCCTTGCCTACCCTACAAGGTTCCATCCAAAAAAGGTGCCGGAACTCCGTTCTGGGCATTCTATGAGAAAAAAAGCCCTGCATATGCTAATAGGTTCCTTTCTTTTTTGTACATTTAAATGTCAAAGGCCATCTAAATATCATTTTATTAAA
>NW_015392190.1:0-19732 GCF_001527695.2 Protobothrops mucrosquamatus | reverse complement strand
CTGGAACAACCACGTCTTGAGGGCGCGGCGGAAGGAAGGGAGATCAGGAATCACCCTGATCTCTGGGGGCAGTTCGTTCCAGAGGGTGGGAGCTCCCACAGAGAAGGCCCTCCCCCTTGGGGTCGCCAGCCGGCACTGTCTGGCCGACGGTACCCTGAGGAGACCCACTCTGTGAGAGCGTACAGGTCGGTGGGGGGTAGTTGATTCGCTGCCCACCCTCATTTTTGCCATTATAATTATTAGTAGTAGCAGATTAAACTACTGGCATTTATTGCTGTCTTTCACATAGGACAGAGTACTGTGTACTTTAAAATAAAGAAATAAAAAAATCCATCCTGACACACTACCTTGGTTATAAACGTTACCGATTTGTAATTTCTTTTATCTGCACATTTTATTACACTGAGTAAGGCTGCAAGAAAGAACTAATCTGGGCATGGAAGTTCTAAGGTCACCTTGACTTTTTAGCAAACACTTTTATGTCGAGTTTGTATGCAAGGTCATTCCGCCACAAACAAATGTGCAGCTGAAACGGCTTCCATGCCAGAAAATTTGTAGGAAGCATTTGAAAAGGTTCTGGTAATCGGTATTTGAAATGTGCAGCTAAAATGTCTCTTACAGCAAGACAATAGATATCCAGCATCCATCAATACTAAAATAATGCTGCCCTTGATAGATGCATTGACTGACTTAGCCTAAGATAAGATAAGATAACCTTTATTGTCATTTTTATACTGTGGGCACAACGGCACACATCAAAAATGAAATTTAGTTGCCCGCTCTCAAAGTGAAACACATACATGACACACACCTAAGCATACCATGAACAACATATGTATAGACCCACATCCCTACATAGACGTAGCAAATAAATATTAAATATTGTCCATCTTGAATATATAACGGAAGGAGGAAGCTTGAGAGTTCGCAAGGTTAATGCTGTATGGAATGAAACTCTGGCTGAATCTGGATGTTCTGCTTCGGATACCACGAAGCCTCCTCCCAGAAGGTAACAAGGAAAACAGGTTGTGAAGAGGATGTGTAGTGTCCCAGATAATCTTACGGACCCTGCTCAAGCAGCGCTTCTGTGCTATGTCCTGGATGGGAGGGAGGGAACTGCCCATGATCTTTTCGGCCATTCTCACCACTCTCTGCACTGCATCTATGGTGTCATAGATATTCACTGCTGTTATTTTACGTAGAGCTAGGCAAGCACTTTAGCAATCTTCACTAAAATATGAATCTGTTGTTTGGCTGACGAAAGAGCTCTCCCTAATGTCAATATTAGATAAGATGTGTTGATGAAGACTCTCAGTCATCGGGCAAAGGGGCCAGAAGGTTGAATCATGGCAACTGGACTAATTTTCGTTAGCTTGAGACCTTTAGCTGCTCATCCAAGCAGCTTCATCAGTCAGAGAAAGTCAGGCAGAGAGGTTGTTGGAATGCACCAAGTCTTGCCACACTATCGACAGGGGTTCCCACCCCAAAATGCTAATGAAGCTGCTTGGATCAGCAGCAAAACATCTCAAGCTAACAAAAATTAATCCAGTTGTTACGATTCAACCTTCTGACACCCTAGAGAAGATAGTGCTGCTGTTTGGGGTGTCTTTCTAAAAGGAAGGAAAGAACAAATCGACTTTTCACAGAAACAACTTAATGGCACAATATTGGCAGCGTTCAATGGAGAAGAACACACATCCTGAACAGTGGTGGGATTCAGCCGGTTCGCACCACTTCGGCAGAACCGGTAGCTAATTTTTTGTTGCCCAGGCCCAGAATGGACTTCCGGAAGCGGCCTCCACACAGAGAACCGGTTGTTCCCATATTTGAATCCCACCACTGATCCTGAACTATCCCCTCCTTTGTTGTCCTTGGATGCTTGGGAGGGTGGAGGAACTCCTGGAGAAGACTGGGAAAAGATGAACTGGCAAAGATCTTATGTCCTTCCTTCCCAGGACATGCTGAGTAGATTATTCCCACTGAGGGATTCTTCCTGCTGAAAAGGTGAACAATCCTTTGTTCTAGATAGCAAAGAAGAAGTAAAGCTGCAGTTCAAGCTCATATTTATATTGAACTGTTTTTAGATATTGTCAAATAATAAAGTCCTGCCAAGTCATTGTGGTGGTGGTGGTGGGGTATTCCTGGGAAGGACGAGCAAAGACTGTTAGAGGCATATGCTCAGATGCTATACAGGTAGTCCTCAACATACGACTACAACTGAGTCCCGCACTTCTCGTGCTGAGACATCTGTTAAGTGAATTTTGCCCCATTTTGCCTTTCTTGCCACAGTTAAGTGAATCTGGCTTCCCCATTGACAGCTTGTCAGAAGATCGAAAAGGGGATCACATGACCCGGGGACACTGCAATTGTCATCAATGTGAATAATTCCCCAGCATCTGGATTTTGATCACGTGACCATGGGGATACTTTTATAAGTGAGAAAAACGGTCCCTTTTTTCAGTGCCTTTGTAACTTGGAACGGTCACTAAATGAACTGTGTAAGACGAGAACTGCCTGTATTCCTAGCAAGATCATTGAAGATCATCCCAACTGCCCAGCTAAAGCAAGCAGACACCTACATTGGGTACCAATGATATAGGAAGAGGCTAATGATCACCTTAGTGGCCATCAATAAGTTACAGAAGACGCTTTGGTCAAGGATCTAACCCAGGGTAGGCAACCTTGGCTCTTTTATGACTCGTGGACTTCAACTCCCAGAATTCCTGAGCCAGCATGGCTCAGCTTGGAAACCTCTCCCTTTCCCCTCAGCCCTTTCCCCTCAGCATGGCTGGCTCAGGAATTTTGGGAGTTGAAGTCCACGAGTCATAAAAGAGCCAAGGTTGCCTACCCCTGGTCTAACCAAGCTACGTCAGCAAATCTAGTGGCCAATCAGCCCTGGGGTTGAAAATAAAATAGAAGCTGCATTGGACCAGGTGACTCAACCCAACTTTCAATTAATTACTACGATTTAACTGCATTAATTTTTCAGCCATTTACCTTCACTCTGCACTACCATTAAAGAGACGACGTAAGCCTTCCCTATTTAAAATGGGAATACAAAGCAGACTTTAAGACATATGATCCTCCAGCAGAAGTTTTTATTTTATTTTATTTTGGCACAAATAGACCACATATAACATTCAGCAGCCTCCGTTCAACGTCAGAACTGGACAGCTTGAACCATCTTCTCTTCTGTCACTGCAGCAACTGATAAGATAATACCGGGCAAATACAAGTTGTGCTATTAGAGGAAACATTATCTCTACAGCTTCAACTCCAGCATACAACTCTTGTTCTCCACCACCCATCACCACCCAGACTCCAGATCAAGGTTTGAATTTCAGGCAAGCTCTGGATTTGGATTCAAAAAATAAATAGTAGAATACAGGTAGTCCTCGACTTACGACCATAACTAAGCCCAACATTTCCACTGCTAAGCAAAATAGTTGTTAAGTGAGTTTTGCCCCATTTTAAGACCTTTCTTGTTAACAGTTAAGTGTTAAGTGAATCACTGCAGTGGTTAAGTTAGTCACCCGGATATTAAGTAAATCTGGTTTCCCCATTGACAGGTCGCAAAACGGGATCCCATGATCCCGAGACACTGCAACCGTCATGAACACATCCCAGTTGTCAAGCATCTGAATTTTGATCACGTGACCATGAGGATGCTGCAACGGTTGTTAAGTGTGGGAAAAAATGGTCCTAAGTTATTTTTTTCAATGCCGGTGTAACTTTGAACATACTGTAAGTTGAGGACTATCTGTTAGAATGTGGATTAAAAGCAACACAGACACTGGTCTGCCATAAGAGGCTCTGAAAACGTCTTTTTAAAGAAAAAGATCAACCCTGTAGCATCTGAAAAACGTATCTAGACATTCAATAGCTGCATCTGTGCAACAGGATGGGGAAAGGTGACACTTATTTTGGTAGCCAAGGAGAAATTATCTACAGTTCACATTTTCTGCCCCAATCACGAGACTTAGAGGGAGCTTTCCAAACAAAAAGGTGAAGCAGCAGGATTAATCCCCGCCCTTTGAACTACAGATGCTCAACCACAGGGGTCTTCAAACTTGGCCCTTTTATGACTTGTGGACTTCAACTCCCAGAATTCCTCAGCCAGCACTGCTGGCTGAGGAATTCTGGGAGTTGAAGTCCACAAGTCATAAAAGGGCCAAGTTTGAAGACCCCCTGCTCAACCAGTTTGATGATTCACAAGACAAATTGCATGTTCTAGATCTAGAGCTCCACCTGATTACTTCTTTGATCATTGTCAAATAAGCTCAGGGGTGTTATCACCTCTTCATTGGCACCACAGGACTTGGGTCAAATTCCCTCCCAGCCTTGCTACTGTATTGCCATCACCTTCTATGCAAGGACTTCAACTCCCAGAATTCTCCAGCTAGCATGCCAATGCAGGTTAGTAGTCCTCAACGTACGATCGCAGTCGAGGCCAAAATGTCTGTTGTTAAGCAAGACATTTTGTTAAGTGAGTTTTGCCCCATTTTACAACTTTTCTTGCCACAGGTGTTAAGTGAATCACTGCGGTTAAGTCAGTAACACGGTTATTAAGTGAATCCGGCTTTCCCATTGACTTTGCTTGTCAGATGGTCACAAAACGGGATCACGTGACCCCAGGATACTGCAACCGTCATAAATATGAACCAGTTGCAAAGCCACTGAGATTTTGTCACATGATCGTGGGGATGCAGCAACGGTAGTGTGAAAAATGGTCGTTAAGTCACTTTTTTTCAGTGCCACTGTTAACTTTGGTCACTAAATGAACTGTTGTTAAGTCAAGGAGTGTACCTGTATCTTAAAAGCTGATGAGGCTGAGAATCGCTGGTTTATGCCATAGTGTCTTAAGGGGGAGGGGGTGTTCAGCATGCAAAGCTCCCCTAGACCCACGCCCATCCCCTGGTTGAATGCTTCCTGGCCCCACCCTGCGTCCTCTCTAAGGGCATCTTTCTTGGGCCACAACGCCAGAAACAAACTATGTCTTTCTTCCTTCACCATTCACACTGCAGTGTTTCCAAGAATCTGACTGTTGCTACAATACAGCTCTTAAAACTGGGAGGGTAGCAAGCGTAGGGTGTGCTTTTACTCATTATTACATGGTGGGCGCTACAAGCGAGGCCGGCCTGGCACCCACTCTCGGTCCATTTCACAAACGGTTGGGGCTGCAAAAGCCCCGCGGCTTTTAAAAAGGAAGTGGAATTGCTCTGAGCCCCACTCCCCAGCCTCCCAGCAGACTTCTCATTCCCCATGGCGGGCAGGCTTTTAGCCCCGCGTCCCAGCTCACAATTCAATGGTATCACTTGAGAGGCTGCGGGAATCCACTTGTTTGCTGAGCGCCAAAAAACTCTTCCGGGCCTCACGTTCGGAGTTTGGCGCACTGCCGGACAGCGCCGGAGGGAGATCCTCTGCCTGCTCCTGGAGCGGTTGGCTGGGCAGCTCCTCCGAGGGCAGGCTTTCGGGAGAGGACACCCCATGGCGCCAGGGGTTCCAGCTGATTTTCAGGGATGCCCGGGAGAAGGAGGTGCGCGAGAAGCTGCCCAGGGATGTGTCTGTGACTGGCTCACTGGCCAGGCCTTGGCTGACAAGATCTCCCACTGAGCTGGTCCGCGCTAAGCTGTACAGGCAATCGGGGTCGCTGCTCCGACGGGGCTGGGCCAGCAGTGGCTGGGCTGCGTGGGACAGTGTGGAGCAGTCGCCACGCAGCGAGGCACAGGAGTCCTGGCGCGCCGGGAAGCGCAGGCTGGAGCGTTGGAAGATGGAATCACGCACCAAATGCTCGCGGAAGAGCGCTTCGTCAATGCTGCGGCTCAGGTTAATGGGCGAGGGAGGGCGGAACTCCAGCTCAGCCAGCGAGAGGATTGACTCCCGCTCGAAACAGATGCTGGTGTAGGAGCGGCCCATCACTGCTGCCGCAGCCACATTGGGGCACTTGGGACTGTAGCCCGCATGCCTCGGAGAGGGGCTAGCACCTTGGCCGGCTCCCACTCGCAGGTCGTTGCTGTCCTTGAGAGCCCAGAGTAGCCCACTGGCGCGGGAGTTCAGGATCAAGTTATTGTTGAGGTTGTGACTGGGTATCTTCTCCAAGACCCCGCCAGGCCAGTTGTAGCAATTGTTGGGGTACTCTGTCACCTCAGCCTTGCGGTAGGCACAGAAGTAGCTCAGGAGCTTGGCCCAGCAAGAATGCTCGGTGGTGTCGTGGTGCTGGCAAAGTGCCTGCCAAGCCAGCGAGACCAGGATAAAGGAGAGTGCCAGTTCGCCAATCCGGAACCAGAACTGCACAAACCACCAGCCCCAAGTGAAAATGTCCGGCTGCCCCAATGCCCCTGAGAGCCACAGTACCCCATAAAACTGCAGGACGCAGCATGGCAGTATCAACCCACTGCTTGCCAAAAACACCCAGGCCTCCCGCCATATACCTGGCTCCAGGGTGCCCTCCATCCCCCTGCTGTGCCGCAGCAGCCAGTACACAAACACAGTGGCTGGCAGGAGGCAGAGACCAGCAGTGCAGGAAAGAGTGTGGAGTCCCACAGACACGGCTGAGTGCATTGGAGGGGACAACAAGTCAGCCCCCAAGAGCACGATGCTCTGTAGAGAGGTCAGCGCAGCCCAAAAGGACAAGCTCTGCCACCTGGGGGGCAAGACCTGCAGCCGGGCCTGATGAACCAGACGGAGCAGAAGCACCGTGAAGGTGCTCAGCAGCAGAGGGAAGGGTGCAGTGTACAACAGTCGCATTGCACGGGCAGGCAGCCGGCCCAGGGAGCCATAGGGGTCAGCCAGGAAGAACGTGGCCCGCAGTACCCCAAACATCAGGAGCAGGGCACTGGCAGCCAGGACATAGGGGAGCTGCGACCCATGCAAAGAAAGGGATACCCCCAGGCATGCCAAGCTCAACAGGCTTAGCAGCAGAAAGAGCACCCCAGTGCCGTAGACATGCAGCGCCCAGGCAAAACTCAGCGTCTGCTCAAGTTCCCCCCAGCGCAGCAGAGTCTTGTTGGGCAGGAGCTGGTGGCAGGTGCTTCCAAGACGGGGGCAAGGTGGACTGGAAGCAAGGGGCATGGCAGGCAGGCTTGGATCCGGCTTAGGCAACTGAGGAAGCTGCACAACTCTTTGGGTGGTGACTTGGATTAATCCACGGCGAGGGGTAGCTGGAACACGAACAGATGAAGTGGAGACCACAGTGCTGCTTTGCCCAGAAGGGTGCTTCCAAGCTGCATCTGAAAATAAGAAAGAGGCACATGCATGATCAAGACTTAGGAAGCACCAGGCTTGCAGTACCACACAATTTTCTGATTCCTTGTCATTCTGGCCTCTGCCCACAATAACAAAACAGACAGTAGCATGCGTGGCTGTCATGCCTCCGTCGGAGCCTGAATCTGCGGAGGAAAATGAACTGGAACGGGACCCTATGGAGGTTGAGGGAGAGGTGTCTGTGGTTTCAGAGGAATGTGGGGAAGAGCAGGCCGAGGCAGGCCAGGGCCCTTCAGGATTGAGACAGGATGAACAGGAGAGACAGAGTTCAGGCGATGAGCAAGGGCCACCCCCACCTGATCCTAGAGCACAGAGAGTGGAAAGAAGGAGGGAACAATGCAGGCAGGCTCAACTACTCGGGAGGAGAGCGTCCCGCCCCTCTCCACAAGGCACACCTGGAGTGAGATTTAAGGAGACGCTATGGGGAGAGGCATTTGTCAGGAACAAACGCTAATTCCTTGGAGTTTTGTGTGTGTTGTTGCTGATATCTTGTTCTGTGACTTTTGCTTGGAAACCCAGAAACTCTGACCTTTGGATTGGCTGACAACATTGCTTGGATGTTCAAAAATCTCGGACTGTATTTTGGCTTCCCTTTTGAAACTGCTCAGGCAAGCGTGTATTCACACAGACTCATTAGGTTTATGATGTATGTGTCATTCCTTGTTATCTCCGTGGTCTTGAGTAAATTCCTCTCCTAATCAGACTGTATGTGAAACTACTTGCAGCCAGAGGCGGCTGAAGGTGTATGTGTCTTCCTTTGTTTGGAGACTTGCCAGAAACGTGGGAGCATTTGGGGAAAATTTGGAGCAATTAAAAGGCGGTTTGAATTGCCAGCTGACTGCATTGCCTCTGTGCTGTGCCCTGGGTCATCACAGTGGCATTTGTTTGTTAAGGTGCAGTACAAGTCCAGAATACAGTACTAAAATCTACACATTTCTTGTGATGATAATCATGAATTAAATTTAACCTTTATTTTATCCAAAAGTTTAATCTTCTTCTTTAAATAGGAAGCAACAAATGAGAGTTGCCAGACCTCTCCACGCCAGAAGGGCAATGCAAGCTGGGAAGTTGAATATATTTCCCACATACTGGAGCGGTTTCAGAGGTCTGTATTTTTCTTGCTCCTCCCTTATTTTTTCTTTCAAAAAAAATACATAAAAAATACATGGTTGAAGAATTTGATGTGATGTAGAATTTAGTAAACTTTGTAAGATTTTTTTTTTTTAAAGTGTAGATTTGGAGCTAAATTGAAAATGTCCCTGTTCTGCTCATTGATCTGCCTTCAAGAACTAGCAGAATTATTTACAAATATTAAAAACAGGGCCTTGCAGGAGTGACCCTTCTAAAGATATGTGGGAATGACTTGAGGAGACAGGCGGAAGAATCACAGCCTAGATCAGGGATCTCCAAACTTGCTGGCTGGGGAATTCTGGGAGTTGAAGTCCCCAAATCTTAAAGTCATAAACAAGCCAAGGTTGCCTACCCCTGGCCGAGATAATGGTCAGATAAACTAAACCTGAGTCTGAAGGAGGGATGGGGTGGAGAAAGTGCCTCACAAGGCTTCCTCCCTAGTTTTCAGGAGAGTATAAAAATAAGGGAGTGGAAAGATAATTTCAGATTGCAGATGATTCTGTTACAGATAATCCTTGGTTAATACCATTTGTTCAGTGACCATTAAAAAACTACAATGGTGCTGAACAAGGAGATTTACAACCGGTCCTTGTATTTGCAGCCGTTGCAGTGTTCCCATGGTCACGTGATTGGGATTGAGGCACCTGGCTCACAATTACATCAGGGGTCATGAGTTTATAATAATAAAGTTGGGACCTTGGAGGTCATCTAGTCCAACCCCCTGCTCAGGCAGGAAACCCTATACCAGTGTTTCTCAACCTTGGCAACTTTACGATGTGTGGACTTCAACTCCCAAAATTCTCCAGCTAGCAACACTAACTGGAGAATTCTGGGAGTTGAAGTCCACACATCGTAAAGTTGCCAAGGTTGAGAAACACTGCCCTATACCATTTCAGACAAATGGCTGTCCAATCTCTTCTTAAAAACTTCCAGTGTTGAAGCCTTCACAGCTTCTGGAGGCAGGCTGTTCCACTGATTAATTGTTCTAACTGTCAGGATGTTTCTCCTTAGTTCTAGGTTGCTTCTCTCTTCGGTTAGTTTCCACCCGTTGCTTCATGTCCTGCCTTCAGGTGCTTTGGAAAATAGCTTGACTCCCTCTTCTTTGTGGCAGCCCCTGAGATATTGGAACACTGCTATCGTGTCACCCCTCGTCCTTCTCTTTGTTAAACTAGACATACCCAGTTCCACAACTTTTCTTTATATGTTTTAGCCTCCAGTCCCCTAATCATCTTTGTTGCTCTTCCCTGTACTCTTTCTAGAGTCTCAACATCTTTTTTACATCGTGGTGACCAAAACTGGATGCGGTATTCCAAGTGTGGCCTTACCAAGGCATTGTAAAGTGGTATTAATACTTCACGTGATCTTGATTCTATCCCTCTGTTAATGTAGCCTAGCAGTGTGTTGGCTTTTTTGGCAGCTGCAGCACATTGCTGGCTCAGATTGCCCTTTGCAACTTTCATGTACAGCTTTTGACAAGCAGAACCAATGGGGAAGCTGGTAGGAAGTCACATATGGTGATTGTGGAACATCATGCTTAATGACCATCCGGGATCTACTTAATAACCTCGACTGGAACTGCCAAGTTGGTGTGGTCATGTGACACCTTGCTTTATAACTATGTCACTTGGTGACAGAATTGCTAGTCCCAATTGCCATCATTAACTAAAGACCTGTAGTGTAACTTAGCAATAAAGGTAATGTTACTATTCATGGCTGATGCTTCTTGAATAGACTTCCTCAAAGAGCTGACATCCCCTTGAACATATCCCCTCAGAATTTTTTTGGGCAATTTTTTAAGCAGGCATGGCTTATAGGCAGATTGGCTGGGTTCCTATGAGTATCTACTGCAAAGTAAGTCTCTGCTTAGAATTCCTGGACAATAAATATTTGTTTAAAACCATTTTCGTGGAGTTTATGCTATCTGGATCAGAACTATAATGTATCTCAGTTCACGGTGCCAGAATATGGTTTTAAACAAATGTTTATTCTGGAAGAGACTTACTTTGCAGTACATATATCCGGTCATATTCATATCTGTCCATTCTCATAGGTAAAAAGGAATAAATCCCCATCTCAGCTAGGCATGGTTACAGATGCCAATCGATGCGTGCATGATGCTCGATTAAATAAAGGCTTTTACAACCCTGGCACGGACATCCTGTAATTAACTTTGAAGTCCCTCCCACTGACTAGATAAGATATAGGGCTGACTAACAACTAAACTACATTTCCCAGAGGCCATCTCTTAAGGAGACAATGTGGCGCCCAACGTGGGGCATGAACCCACGTTAAGTTGCTCAAAGCTTTTGATATGTTGAGCAACACAAGAAGCCATACTGAATGAATGAATAAATGAATGAACACTTTTGAATGTCATGGCGTAATATAGGTAGAATATACATACATTAATATGACCAGACTTGCAAGCTTGTGTCTACCAGGCATATCTGACCTCAGTTCTCAGGCTGGCTGGCAACTGAAAACAAAGCACATTTGGAAGGCACTAGGAAGCTTAAGACTGTTCTAGATTTTGCTGGTGGTGTAAAAATGGGAAGGTTCAAATGACAAATACGATATGGTTGGTTCATCAAGGGGTAACTTTTTGGGATAGTAGTTCCAAATAGTTTTAATGCATATAAGTAGATTTGTGAGGAAATCTTTAAATGTTAAAGATAATAATAATAATAATAATAATAATAATAATAATAATAATAATAATAATAATAATAATAGTAGTAGTAGTAGTAGTAGTAGTAGTAATAATGATAAAGTTGGAAGGGACCTTGGAGGTCATCTAGTCCAACCCCCTGCTCAGGCAGGAAACCCTATACCATTTCGGACAAATGGCTGTCCAGTTTCTTCTTAAAAACTTCCAGTGTTGGAGCATCCACCACTTCTGGAGGCAGGTTGTTCCACTGGTTAATTGTTCTAACTCCCAGGAAGTTTCTCCTTAGTTCTAGGTTGCTTCTCTCCTTGATTAGTTTCCACCTGTTGCTTCTTGTCCTGCCTTCAGGCGCTTTGGAGAATAGCTTGACTCCCTCTTCTTTGTGGCAGCCCCTGAGATATTGGAACACTGCTATCATGTCCCCCCCTCGTCCTTCTCTTCGTTAAACTAGACATACCCAATTCCAGCAACCGTTCCTTATATGTTTTAGCCTCCAGTCCCCTAATCATCTTTGTTGCTCTTCTCTGCACTCTTTCTAGAGTCTCAGCATCTTTTTTACATCCTGGTGACCAGGATCTCTGAGATGTTAATGTGATGTTGAATAATATAGTAAACCTTTGGAATCTGTTTATCAGAAATTATGGCTGTATCAAGCATGGGTAAAAGAGGTAAAAGAATTATACTGAGAAACTGGAAAAGTCATATTATTCCAGATGTTAAGGAAATGTGTGACTTATCTGTTATGGAAAAAACAGTATTTTCTACTAATCAAAAAATGGAATGTATACTACTATAGCAGAGATTTTTGTAATGTTTTATAATCATATTTTTATTGTTTGTATTATAGCATTGTACGGTATCAGTAGTTTCTTTTCTTTAGCTAGTTTGGATTTTTTTTAAAAATAGTTTCTTTCCTGTGGGCTTTCCCCCCATTTTCACACAGTTTCATTTAATAGTATGGATTGTTTTTAGTGCTTTTAGGTGTTTTCTCAATTTTCTTGTGATTTCTATTTTGAAACCTAAATACATATTTTAAAAGCTTGTTCTAAACTTACCTTACCCCTTTCATTATTAATTCTGGTCTATAGTTACTGCCTTCTTTGAAATATGGTTGTTCTTCTTTTGAAATATGGTTGTTCTATCTCATCTATTCTATACTGAGGCTTTCTCAGCTCAAACCATGAGAAAAGGTATCCTCCAACCCTTTATTATTGTTAAGAGAAAAATAATAATAATAATAAAAAGCTGTCTAAGAAAATAAGATGGTAATCGTACTCCCAGTTGTATAATAACTTGGCAGTGAATAATCGGATTCACAACTTAGTTGTGAATAATTGGACCTGAATCAGCAATGGAGAAACTGGTCCATTGCAAGGATCCTCCCATACAAGGCACGAAAACAGTGTCTCATCAGATGCCAGAGGAGCTGCTGAATCAGCTTTGTAGTGTCTACGAGGCAGAGTTTGAATACATAATGGATTATGGGGAGGAGCTGTAGCTGTGGATGCAAGCATAGTATTTTCTAACTCTCATAGCTCTTTATAGTAAAAGTATTTATTTATTTACATTATTTATTAAATGAATTTATAAAAACCACCTAGGGCAGTGATGGTGAACCTTTTAGAGACTGAGTGCCCAAACTGCAACCCAAAACCCACTTATGCATCGTCGGGTGCCGGGTGGGTGTGGCCCATTGGGTGGGTATGGCCCATTGGGTGGGCATGGCTGCAGTGGTAACGGCAGACTTGGTGGGACTAAAAAGTTCAGTCAATCAATTCCAACTTTGCAAGACCTTTTTTTTTCCCGCGAGAAGTTGAAATTGACTGATTGAACCTTTTTTTTTTTTGTACATGGCAGTGGAGGCCTAAAGCGAAAAGGTTTTATAAAACCCAGCTGAAGGCCTAGGACTGGGGCAACGGCGCGCGTGCCCATAGAGAGGGCTCTGAGTGCCGCCTCTGGCACCCGTGCCATAGGTTCGCCACCACTGACCTAGGGGACTCTAGGCAGCTTACAACATTAAAATCCATAACATAAAAACCCTATGCCTCTACCCCACCCCACCTCACCCCCGCAGCATGGCAGCAGCAGCAGCGACACATTTATTTATTAAACAATAAGTGATCTCCTATCGGATACCCTTTCAAACAGAGATATCAGGGATCAACACTGATTTCATATACCACCCAAATCATATGAATTTGATTTATCGCAGAATCAATGTGGTACTTAAGGCAAATTCTAAACTCCACTCTGATTCCTCTCCAGTTTTAGCTTCATGAGGTGACCAGAAACAGCCCAGAAGCGAGGGTTGCTCTGGGGCCCTTGTCTGGAATCGAGGCCCGCCAGGAACAATATACCAGATGCTCTGCATACAAAGTCATTACAAATCAAATGCTGGATTACTGAAATCCATCAGCAGCGGGGTATGAATTCAACCATCCACTTAGAAATCAGAGCATCTCTGAGGGAGAGATGGAAGCGTTCATCTGAGGCCTAAAGCCATTCTGATGCACAGCGCAGTATCTCTCCAACTCAAAACCTCTCCTCCTGTTTTGCAGAGGCAGAATAACTCATGCAGCATTCATCAGCGTCAACATCAAAATATCAGCCAATTCAGCTTTTTCCCACCACAGCAAGCTTAACCATTGCTTTGGAACTCTGCTCCAGCAATAATGGGATTCAGCTCCTTCAATAGCATTCCCACTCTATTATTAAAATAGATTATTTATAGGCCATTGACAGGGTAAATGGCACCTTTCAGCATACTGAAAGCCGCGAACTTGCTCTTAGTTCCTAATCCAAAATTTAAGAGTGGCAGAAGACCGTGGGTGCAATGTCTCAAGAGCAAGAAGAAAAAGGAAGAAATAATTCAAGAGTAAATCTAGAGTTTGGTACGGTTTTTGTCTCTTATACTTCTGAGAAAAAATAGACTCAGTTTCTTAATCTGGAATTTGTACTTAATGTTGATGAAGTAAGACCAGTTCTTACTATCTTTGCCTCTTCTAGATATTTTCAAATCAGCTGATATAACCAAGATGCCTTTCTTCCTCTCATCCAGCAGGTTTCTTAAGTGTATTAGGTTAAGAAATAGTGACTGACTCCAGAGAGAGTTACAACTGACTGCAGAATTCTCAAGTCCTACTCTGGTATTCAACCATGGCACTCCCTCGTCTTAAAATAAACTATACTTGTCAACAGAAGTTCCATCTGTGTGTTCAGTTGATTTCTAATTCCATGGAATTGAGTGTGAACAAGAGGATCCTTCATATACACACACGTGCACACATACTCTTACACACACTGTGTGTGCGTTTAGCCATTGTGGGGAACAAGATGCTGACCTAGACAATTTTGGTCTGATCTGCCAAGGTTCTCTCCATGTTAAAAAAAAAAAATCTCACTTACCTGAATGCTTGGTTCCAGCATTATCCTGAAATTTTGAGGGGCTCTGTCCTGGAGTAGAGGAGCCAAAATATGTGAGAGAGACTTTGGGGTTCACCGCTCCCCTGACTCGTTGGGGCTCTGCAATATCTCGCATTTCTCCAGTTCCTGAAAAGAAAGGAAAAGGCCTGAGTGAAACCAAACATTTGATGGTCTCTAAGGTTGACTACCCCTGGCCTACAATGTTGTCCTGGTTGGGGTAGAACAGCAAAAGTTGCCAAGGGGAAAAAAATTCCTCCAAGTTAGCCTGACATTCATGATAGACAGCTTGCTGGTATCTTTCCCATCATTCCTGATTTTAAATAATTAAATAGTTGGATGCCTCGTCCTTACACCTCAGATCTGAGACTTGGGGCCACCTAACGATAAGGCTGGTCCTTTGGCCTCTCCATCTGCTTCTGCCCCAAGGGAGACCTCTCCACTTTGACCTCCTTCTTCTGCCCTAGTTCCTCTCAGAAGTTCTGTTCTCAAGGAAGGTTATTCCGAACAGAGGAAGGGGATGAAGGAGATTCTTCTAGCAGCTCTTTGAAACATCACATCAAAGGCAGGAGTTGTGGGGTTTTTTTAAACTTCCCAGCCTAATGCAAACCATCTTTATCCTACTTGGGTTTTTCAAGATCAACTAGCTGCTTTGTAATAATAAATACAACGCATGATCAGCTTAATGATCACAATTAAACTACCTTATGCAGGTTTAGAGATCGCCTCCCCCTCCTGCAAATCCATCATCAGCTCCAAAAGAACCCCACCCTGAAATATTCCTACCAGCTCTTCCCATTATTCCCAACTGCCCGCCCATCCCATGTTTCTTTCATCGCAACCAAATATGTCGGCATTCTAATGAAAGGAGTCACTTACTCATATGCCAACCTGCCAGCTGAATACATATTGTATCCAGGGTCAAGTTGAATGCAGTTTCATTGTACACCCTCCTCCCTTCCAGGCACATTCAATATTCACAACCACACCAGTTGCTCTTCTTCTTCTCATACTAAACCAAGTAACAAAGGATGACACTTGAAATCGATGTGATCGTCAACAACAACAAAAAGGGGTCTATGACAATTCGCCGCGGCCAACTCGCTACGGGACAAGAGTTACACTAATATCAAAGGAATGGTGAAACAGAATCCTTAAAGAAGGGACAGAATGAAATGTGAATAGCAAAAATTAAAATATTTTTTATGTATTTTAAATAATTAAATAGAATTGTCCCGCAGCAAATTGTCCTGTGGTGAGTTGGTTGTAGCAAGTTGTCCCATTCCGAAAAAAAGCGGGTCTTGTTTGAATGGTAACCAACCAGCTGAGCCTTCCTCACTTCTCTGAGCTCCATTTTCTTTTCCGAATTTCATCTCTGGCTGCTGCTGAACATATTCAGCCTTTCTTCTGGCCTACCGGAGGGGTTCTTTGGTTAACCGTCCTTCTTATGAAAAACTGGTGGGTGAGTATGGAAATCTAGCTGGCATTTCCCTCTTGCTTTCAGACTCTCCATTTGGCTGTGTTGTTATTGGAGGTTGTTGCTTATGATCATAAGAAGGATGATCATCTTTTAGGAAGTAGCCAAACACAACCAAGGAGTAAAGGGAGGAGGAGGAGGAGGAGGAGGAGGAGGAGGAGGATTATTCAAACAAATAGTGAAGTGGATGATATTCAGTACTCTGGGCTAACAAGCTCCAGAATGTTTATTTTATAAAAAATAACAGATCCTTCATATCTCTAGCTTTCTGCAACCAATAAAGAAGCTTATAGATTAAATATTGTTGGAATATGGCCAAAAGAATAGATAAAGCTTGTAAAAGGGCCCTATAGTAAGAGGAATAAGATATATAAGTATTATAATAATTTTAGACTATATGAAATGTTAAGACATTGAGAGGGTCTATTTAAATGAAAACTTTGGATATTTAAAGATAATGAATTTTGAGAAAACTATGACTGATAAGAGTAGTTTGAATACTGAGGGGAAACTAAGCTTCAATAAGAATCTTGAAAACAGGGCATATAATGATTTATCAAGATGACTTTTATAAATACAATGGAAATAAGCTGATTAAAAAACATGTTATATGTTGATATTATTACATGCATAAATACTAAAAAAATGTTTATATTCAACTTGGTTTGTACTGAAAATATTAAGAATTATATTTGTTTAATGTAGACAAAAGGAGAATATTACAGGAAGAAGAGAGGATCAAGAAATATATTACTAACATATTGATTGAAGACATTATCATTGTTTTAAATATATGAACTCAATCAACACACTGTTCACGAAGCACTAAAGATTGTTACTGTAAAAAATTAATAATATATATATATATTTTAAAAGAAGCTTAATAGAGAGGCATTTATCTTGTAGGTTAGGATGACTCTGGTAGCATCTTTTCTGACAGAAACAAATTTAATTAAAAATGCATAAGCTTTGGTGAGCTCAGCTCAGCTCAGCTTCTGCTTTTTAATTCAATTTGTTAGTCAGAACAGGTGCATCCAGGCTCCTGACAGCGTCTTCTAAGTTAGTTAATCCTTTCCCTGGGAATGCTACTCTTGGAAGTGAAAGATGCATTTATATTACAGATAGTCCTCGATTTACAAACCACAATTGGGACCAGAATTTCCATTGCTAAGCAAGGCAGTTAAGTGAATTGTGCCCAACGTTATGACCCCCCCCCCCCGGAGTTGTTAAGCAAACCACTGCACTTGTTACCTGAATCACAGAGCAAGTTAAGCCAGGGGTCTTCAGACTTGGCCCTTTTATGACTTGTGGACTTCAACTCCCAGAATTCCTCAGCCAGGCACGCTGGCTGAGGAATTCTGGGAGTTGAAGTCCATAAGTCATAAAAGGGCCAAGTCTGAAGACCCCTGAGTTAAGCGAATCCAGCTTCCTCCATTGACTTTACTTGTCAGAGGTTAGTTGGGGGTTAGTTGCAAATGGCAATCACATGACCCCCCTAGGATGCTGCAACCATGGTAACTTACATGCCTGCTGCAAAGCGCCTGAATTCTGGTCACGCAACCGTGAGGATGCTGCGATGCTTATGTGAGGATCGGCCATAACTCTCTTTTTTCATTGCCATTGTAACTTTGAAGAGTTGCCAAAAGAATGGTTGTAAGCTGGGGACTATCTGTGTCATGATTCTCCCCTTTCATTCAATATGTGCCCTCCGAGAGCCCGATCCTCGATCCTTAACCAGGTTTTCTCCTGAACTCCCAACCTTTTCTTGCTTCCCTGTCATCGGGCCAGATCCCGGCTCCCCAGGGCACTTGGTGTCTCTCTTCTCCTAGCGTTCTTGCCACCTCTTGCCTTCTCCTGCCCAGTTCTCCTCCTATTCCCAGGACAGGAGACAGGTGTGAGAGTCTGGGTGAGAACGTTCAACAGCAGAAGATCCCTTCAAGTACGGAAACCAATGGCAAATCTAAACCTACCTGGGGTAGCAGAGCTGCCGTGGAAGGTGGTGGTTTCCATTCCAGCCGTGTCCCAAAGTCCTGGCTGCTGGGTGGTATCGATGATCAGATTCCAATGGGTGCTCCTTTGATGAAGGTTGGGTTCTTGGGGTGTCACCTCTGACAATGAAGGGGTGAAAGGGACAGGGAAGTGGTCATCCGAAACAGGTGAATGGAAGTCTGCTGGGCTTTGCCTTTGCGCCTTCCCAATCAGTGGGGTGACTATTCCTTCCTGAGAGGTGGAAGTCACTGGTGGTCTATCCCTGTCTTGCCCAGGGAGATTCTGAGTATCTCCAACTGCCTGAACCACAGGCCTAAGGTGAGACGTAGAACGTTCCTCCTGGCCGAGGAGGCCACTATGCACCTGTCTACTCTTGTATGAAGCCAAATATTTTACCGTGGTTAGATTCCGGCCCAGCAGCTCCTGCTCTGGCACTCTGTTTTCCAGCCATCCTCTTGAAGCACCAGCCTTAAGATCAGCATCTTCAACCACCTCCCATTTGACATGAGATCTGCTAACAGGAAAGGTTGCCAAGGGAATGGTGGACACGGTGGGCCTGGGGCTTAAGGTAGTGGCTGGGAGGCCGTCTTTGAACCCTGTTTGGTGGAGGCTGGGCAAGGATCCCTCCCGGGAGACAAGTAATTCTGAGGCTCGTGGCCTGGGCGAAGTGGAAAGAGGTGCCACCACAGAGGTGGACATGTTTCTCTTTGACATGCCAGAAGAAGGAAGAGGGCGCTTTTTCTTCTTCTGCTTTGGACTTGGTTCCCAAATTATACCACCAGTATCCTCAACCTCTCCCTGAACCTCAAAAAAGCCTTCGGTTGGCAGAACAAGGCTCTCCTCAGTCAAGTGGGGAGCTAAACTTCCACCAGAAGAACCAGCTGGTGTCCCCTTTGCAGGGAGTTTGAACCTCCTCTTGGGTTTTGCAGCTCTAGGGTGGCCCACTGGCCTGGCACTTTGCCTGTTCTCATTCCTCAGTTCCCCGTCTCCACTAGAGAACTCACGGGCAGAGGAATCTACGCGGGGAATGACTGACAGTGCCCTCCGAGGGGGCCCTTTGGAGGAGACTTCCAACAGAGGTGACTCTGGGACAGAATTCAGAGACAAGTGCCGGGTAGAGTTCTCTGGACTTGGGAGGTACAAAGCCAGGAGTAAGGCAGGTAAGAGCAGGCTCCAGACCAGGAACAACCCCAGGGCAGCCATCCTTGGTGAGAGACAGCAGGTCACTCAATATCCAGCCTGGTCACGGCTGCTCATGCTTCATCCTGTGGATAGGAACATTTGTGATTGTGGGAATGAAGGAGTAAGAAGACGATCTGAAGCCAAGAAATGGAGCAACACGAGGCAAGGGAAACAATTCAGTGACAAAGATTACAACAGCCAGTTTGCGGAGAAGGGTAGAGAAAAGGGGGGAAGCCGAATGAAATGGAGGGGAGGGAGGGAGGAAGGAAGGAAGCTGCAAGCAAGGATGATGTAAGATAGTCCATGGCCGCACTCATACTGAGGCACATGGATGTAAATTTGACTAGGCAGTCATATACATATACCATTCCTCCTCACATACATGCCTAAGAATGTTTCACTTGACCCCCTTCTTAGTGCCAAGCACTGGTGGGGGCTCATACATGGAAGTGGCCGATCTCAGCAACTCCTGAGGCTTTTGACAGAGTTGCTTTTGAGCCCCTAAGAAACAATGTGAAAATTCTTGGTGGCATCATCCTGAGCAGGAAGAAAAATCAAGGTTCACAGTCTTCAGAGTCTCTCTTTGCTCTGTCCTGGCCTCAAAA
>NW_015392189.1:27620-28883 GCF_001527695.2 Protobothrops mucrosquamatus | reverse complement strand
AGAGAAGGCCCTCCCCCTTGGGGTCGCCAGCCGGCACTGTCTGGCTGACGGCACCCTGAGGAGACCCACTCTGTGGGAGCGTACAGGTCGGTGGGGGGTAATCTGTGGCAGGAGGCGGTCTCGAAGATAACCAGGTCCGCTGCCATGGAGCGCTTTAAAGATCATAGTCAGCACCTTGAAGCGCACCCGGAAGGCTACCACTAAAGGCCACCTCAGTTTATTTTGCTCTTAGGGTGGGGATGAGAGGGCAAGTGCACAGGATAAGGACGTTGAGGGTTACCAGAACGTAACTGTGCCATAGTTTGGTCAAGTGGGGCCACAGCCAGTGACCCTTTGCCACGGTGGATTTGATAAATCTTGGATCTAAAATGAGCTCTCTCTTTTGCACCACTTAGGATCCCAAGATTGCTTAAGAACTGCAGCACTCATTACAAAAATCCAAAGAGAGAGAAATGGGTACAGTATGTTGTTCTCGGTCCCAACATCTTTGGTTTAAGTACAGGCAGTCCTCGACTTACGAGCCCAAAATTTCCATTGTTAAATGAGTTTTCTCCCATTTTAGGACCTTTCCAGAGTTTTTAAGCTGTTAAATTAGTAACACGGCTGTGAAGTGCATCTGGCTTCCCCATTGACTTTGCTTGTCAGAAGGTCGCAAAAGGGGATCACATGATCCCGGGACACTTCAACCGTCATAAATATGAGCCAGTTGCCAAGCGTCTGAATTATGATTACATGACCACGGGGATGCTGCAACGGTCGTAAGTATGAAAAACGGTCATAAGTCACTTTTTTCAGTGATGGAACTTAGAAGGGTCACTAAACAAATGGGTGCAAGTCAAGAACAAAAGTTTGGATAAAAGTTATTTCACAGCAGATTTTTTTCCCCACCAGTTGTTTACCTTAATCTCTAACAAGCTACTTCCCGGATAGCCAAAACTGAACCTTCACTTGCACGCAAACATAATTCTAACACGGGCAAATAAAGTGTAACATGTAGCCAGCTCTGTAGATGTCTACTCACCTCCAGCTGTGATTAGAAGAAATTCAATTAATGGCTTCCACCAACTCATGATGCAACCACTTTAAAGTGAATTATTGTGGTGGAAGAGGGATTGGATTAATGCCACGTTTTGGTCCTTAAGAAGCCACAATGATCCTAGTGGTTTTTCTTCCCTACTAGGAGGTTCACTCAGCCACTTCTCTGGCGAACAAGAAGTCTACTGTTCCCTGATGAAGAGTTTTGAGCAAAGAGGAAGTAGTGCT
>NW_015392189.1:13839-19737 GCF_001527695.2 Protobothrops mucrosquamatus | reverse complement strand
GAGGTGCCTATCTGTATCCCCTCAGTTTGGGGATAATAAGCACATTAATATGATAAGAATAGTCCAGTCACCAATGTTCTGTCTTCCCCAAGAAACAATATGCCAGAATTCTTTACTACATAGGAAGTCGAGTGCGCACAATTAAATAAGAAATATAAAACTTTTCAAACTTTCCTATGGGTTACCTGAATTGCTGATTTTACAAGTGCTGTTGGCTTCAGCTTCTGCTGGTTGTAACAGACTGGAAGGTATCCAGTCTGTTTTTTCCGAAACTAGCTTCTTTACTAACCTGAGGTTAGAGAGAAAAAAAATTAATTTCCTTTTTTTTCACACGTCA
This sequence comes from Protobothrops mucrosquamatus, assembly GCF_001527695.2. NCBI lineage: Eukaryota > Metazoa > Chordata > Lepidosauria > Squamata > Viperidae > Protobothrops > Protobothrops mucrosquamatus. Next base: position 19,400 of record NW_015392189.1, on the reverse strand, counting down.
CCCACTGCTGGTACTGTATAGCATGCAATCTTTCTGAGTTAATATAGGATTATAAAGTTAGTCCACATAAACATACTTGTTGCAGAAAGCAATCAGAGGTTGGGAAATGTTCAGAGACACGTCCAAAATTAATGATAAATTCATCTAATATCATTAAAGAATTTTTTTCTTCCAGATAAAATAATCATTCCTTCCTGCCTTCTCTTTCAATTTGTGTTTTTTTCCAAGATTCAGCCAAGAACCCAGAGGAAAGTATTTTTTTCCCCCTTTAATTATGATTTAAAAATTCTACGAGCAGGTGTATCATTTACTTACCATTGCCCATTCTCTCCTTCTTGAATAAACTCCACTAGATCTCCCTCCTCTAAAGTGAGGGAGTCTTCGAAGCAGGTGTCAAAACTTCCTTCTACCCGGTATAGATTTGATCCCTAAAAACAAATAAAACCAAACCACAGATAATTATTCCCAAAAGTAGCCAGTGGTGTTTTATTGATGCATTGCAAATGTTCATTAATGTAAGTCATCCTAGAAAAATAGAAGGGAGGTATAAAAATATTATAAATATAAATGATTTACATTCTACAATATTTGATACAGCAATGAACAGAATAGTTGGAAGGGACCTTGGAGGTCATCTAGTCCAACCCCCTGCTCAGGCAGGAAACCCTATACCATTTTGGACAAATGGCTGTCCAGTCTCTTCTTAAAAACTTCCAGTGTTGGAACATTCATAACTTCTGGAGGCAGGTTGTTCCACTGATTAATTGTTCTAACTGTCAGCAAACTTCTTCTTAGTTCGAGGTTGGTTCTCTCCTTGATTAATTTCCATTCATTACTTCTTGTCCTGCCCTCAGGTACTTTGGAGAATAGCACCTATGACTATATTTTAATCTCTGCAATGATATGTGAGAACAACCTTGGAGACTGGAAGAAGAGCCACAGACTAGACAATGGTCAGATCAGAGGTATAAAGTTAACACTGATATTTCTAAGTGTGTTTTTGCCTGGAGTCTCAAGGCTGACGTCTCTGACGTTCTTAATGTTCTGTATTTAGGGCTGAGGCTGACGCTCATTTCATTTTAAAAGCAAGTTTATTGCACATATTCTTCTAGACCAGGGGGCTCCAAACTTGGCAACTGTTAAGACTTGTGGACTTCAACTGCCCACTGCTGGCTGAGGAATTCTGGGAGTTGAAGTCTACAAGCTGCCAAGTTGGGAGACCCCTGTTTTAGACTACCACACTTTCTTACAAGGGTATTTCATTGAGCCATGCAAGACTTAGCTCACTGGCCTGAGAAAAAGCAACTAGCGATTGAAATAGATGAACTCTTTGCCAACCAGTTAACAAATGTATGCAGGAAGCATACCACAGTAGTAACGGGAGACTTCAACTCTCCAGATATCAACTGGGAGACAAACTCTGCAGCGAGCGGGAGATCAAACAGATTCCTAACCAACCTAGCCGACAACTTTGTCACCCAAAAGGTGGAGGAGGGAACTACACGTAAAGCCACACTGGACTTAATTCTAACTAACAGAGAAGAAGTGATAGGAGTTGAAATTGCCGGAACCTTGGGCGAAAGTGACCACGTCATACTGGAATTTAATATAATGCAAACACTAGCAACAGAAAACAATCCAACCAGGGTCCTAAACTTCAAAAGAGCCGACTTTAACAAACTCAAGAGAGAACCTAGGAAAGATCCCATGGATGAAAATCCTAAAGGGGAAAACAACCCAAGAAGCGTGGGAAACTCTGAAAAATGCAATCATAAAAACCCAGACCAGCACAATACCACTGAAAAAGAAAAACAAGAAATTCAAGAAATTTCTGGGAAATTCTGGGAGTTGAAGTCCACAAGTCTTAAAGTTGCCAAGTTTGAAGACCCCTGGTCTAGATCTTGCACGAAGGTCAGAAGGATGTTACCTACATTAGAAGGGTGGCTGTCTTCCTCCAGGTCTGAAGAGTTTGAGAGGTCCTCAGTGCTGGATGGAATGGCTTCAAAATCTTCAAATGTATCTAGCGATGGCATCTGTCTGCTAGGCCAACCTTCATTAAAAAAACAAAACACAACAGTTGGCATTGTCTCCTGTTGTGTTTTGGACAAGATAGAAGGAGTCTTGTAAAAATAACAATAATTGCAGCCCCAAATTCAATTCCCCAAATCAGTATTGCATGCCTTCTGTTGCTCAGAGCTTCCTGGGTTGCTGCTGGGGTTTCTGTGCTGCTCAGCCTTAGTGCCTAAGTCTGGCTACATTCCTGTTTTTATTTCTTCCGTTCTTGATGAACGAGATTAGCCAACTTTCTCCTCTGACTCTAGGGGTGCTTAATAATATGCATTCATTTATAAAAATGATTTGATTCTTTCTTTACTGAAATAATTCCTAGGGTTGCCCATGTCACAGCAGTGACTCTGGCTGATGCACAAGGCTTAAAACCCAACAATTAAAAAATGAGAGCTGTCCATGCAAATCAGGAAGGGATGAATTCAGAGCAGTGGTTCTCAACCTTTTTAATGCCGCGACCCACAACCGGTCGTAAGTCGAGGACTAAACTGGTCGTAAGTCGAGGACTAAACTGGTCGTAAGTCGAGGACTACCCAACCGGTCGTAAGTCGAGGACTTTCCCTGCCCGGGAGCGCCACGCATGCGTGGTTCTGCCCCCTGCGCCGGCCGAGGCATAGCTGGCAAGCGGCAGAGACGGAGCAGGCCGACCACCAGCTGGCCCAGCCCAAGGGAGGTAAGGTGGACAAAATGGCGGAAAAAAAATGGCGGACAGCCTTGCTTGGCGACCCCCGTGAAATGGTCGATCGACCCCAAATGGGGTCCCGACCCACAGGTTGAGAACCACTGATCTGGAGGCTTCTGGCACAAACCCCAGTCAAGTGCTGAGAGCACATCTAAGAAACTAAGGCTTCTTCTTGTGTAAACGAGTTCCAGTCCATTTTCATGGGGCTAACCAAGATAAATTTCCTCTGTACCAGATCTCCCCCCCCCAAAGATGTTCTTAATAGCATGCACATCTGATCTTAAAAAGAATACTCCAATTTCTTTTTACCTGTCTGTGAAGCTGATCTGGGTACCATTCTTGTAGAGGAAACAGCGTTGGAGTTAGCTTGAGCCAAGAAGGTGCTTTCAAAGGCATCTGGGATAGGAAGCAGAGTATTCTATAATTTTAAAAATGCTGGTTGGCATCCATCTTAAAAGATGAAATGGTGAGCATGCAAACCTTCCTTGACAAATTTCAAAGATTGTGTTAAGGAAAACAGGCATTTTCAGGACTACTTACTCCTCTTGTCTGGAAATGGTGCCATGGCTAAGTCAAGCTACGGAAAGGACAGGCGTCGCAAAAAATCTAGAGGGACAGACTTGAGAAAGGGACCTGACATTTTCATGGATAACTTGAGGTGTCACCAACAGAACTTTCCTACCACTAGAGGGAGTAGTAATATTAAAACTCTCCTGTGCCGAAAGTAATTTTATATCCACGCTCTTCCACGCTAAGTGAATGCTGTAATTTTACATTTTTGGCTTTAAACGAGAATATAAAGCATGTCAGAGGTTAGATGTCAATGCTATTTGGACGTGTAAAGCATGCAGTCCAAAAGTCACAATGGGGCACTGTTTAGAATCAATCAGGCGAGCCTCTATATCCACTCAGAATTATTTCCATTTTATATCTGATGATATGTAATCAAAAGACTGCCAACACATGTAGCCTGATTACTGACTAGCAAATTAAACTAGATTAGCATTAATCAAGCACAGCACAGGTAAAAAGGTTGGCCCTACTCAAATCAGACAGGGGAAGCACACGGTCAAAATCACCAGGAGTTAGCAATCTCAAAGACAAATGAGGACACTGCTGCATTCATTCAAATATGATGGATGGAGAAGATTAGGAATAGATAAAAGTAGAATGAATTGAACCACGAACAAAAGTAGATTTTTTTTTAGGCTAAGGCTGCCTTTGATCATGTCATTTCAGGGTTTCATGTCAAAACAATTAGAGGTATGGAGACCGCACAAGAAGAAATGTGATTGATTGCTTTTTAAAAAAAAAAACCCCATAAATTTAACTAATTGATATGCTAACTTCCCTTCTTCAAGGGAAAAACAAAAAAGTCCAGTAGCATCTTAATAATAATAATAATAATAATAATAATAATAATAATAGTAGTAGTAGTAGTAGTAGTAGTAGTAATAATAATAATAATAATAATAATAATAATAATAATAATAATAATAATAATAATAATAAAGTTAGAAGGGACCTTGGAGATCTTCTAGTCCAACCCCCTGCTCAGGCAGGAAACTCTATACCATTTCAGACAAATGGCTGTCCAGTCTCTTCTTAAAAACTTCCACTGTTGGAGCATTCACTGCTTCTGGAGGCAGGTTGTTCCACTGGTTAATTGTTCTAACTGTCAGGGAATTTCTCCTTAGTTCTAGGTTGCTTCTCTCTTTGGTTAGTTTCCACCCGTTGCTTCTTGTCCTGCCTTCAGGCGCTTTGGAGAAGAGCTTGACTCCCTCTTCTTTGTGGCAGCCCCTGAGATATTGGAACGCTGCTATCATGTCCCCCCCTCATCCTTCTCTCCATTAAACTAGACATGCCCAATTCCAATAACCGTTCTTCGTATGTTTTAGCCTCCAGGCCCCTGATCATCTTCTCTACACTCTTGAGAAAGCACCTTTGAGCCTTCAGCGATAGATACAACAGGTAAAACACCTCAACTGACAACCAACAAATCTCATCCAATACGGTGATTCAGAGAATGGTTTGAAATGTTAGTGGTGATGTGGGAAAGGACAATCTACAAGTCAACAGCATGCATGCATGAACCCAGGAGCTGTACCTTCAAAACCCAGAGGAGTTGGATCACTTTTGATTTCGTGCCTCTTGACTTTAACCGCAGGAACAAGGGGAACTGTGTGAAGTTTGCAGAGAGACAGAATGGAAATACGGTTAGATGCCAGACCTGCTCGCTTGGCATGGCAAAGGGTTTAGCAGTCGATGGAAGAAATATACAGTATTGTGAGAACAGCAACAAACCACTCAGTGGCTTGTTTTTATAAATTATTTCTGCTTATCAAAAGAACTATAGCAGGGCTTTTCAACCTTTTCACCCATTGTACTACTTTTAGGATATGGCAACATCTGAGTACCACCAGTCACCTAGCAAGGTGTCAAAAACTTGATGACCCCCCCCAAAAAAGGAAAAAAGTGATAAAGTACAGCTAGTCCTCAACTTACAACAGTTCGCTTAGTGACTGTTCGAAGTTACAATGGCACTGAAAAAAGTGCCCTCCAAGCCACAGCCCAGCAAGACACCTGCCTGCCCACCCAGCCGCGCTCTTCCTTCTGTCCGAGGTTTTCATTGTTGTGAGCATTTCTGTTGAGGATTGGCAGCAGGGGTGGGGTGGGGGGTGTTTGGTTTTTATTCCCCCCGTCTGCTGGGTGGTTGCAGCAGGTTTTGGTCACTTCACATGACCCTGGGACACTGTGACCGTCATAAATATGAATCAGTTGCCAAGCATCTGAATGTAAATCACAAGACCCT
>NW_015392189.1:12072-13656 GCF_001527695.2 Protobothrops mucrosquamatus | reverse complement strand
GTGGGGTGGGGGGTGTTTGGTTTTTATTCCCCCCGTCTGCTGGGTGGTTGCAGCAGGTTTTGGTCACTTCACATGACCCTGGGACACTGTGACCGTCATAAATATGAATCAGTTGCCAAGCATCTGAATGTAAATCACAAGACCCTGGAGATGCTGCAACATTCCAGCTGATTGGCGCTTCTTCTGGGCTCAGCAGAAGCGCCAGGATCAGTGCCGCTTTCCAGCTGATTGGTACTTCTTCAGGGCTCAGCAGAAGCACCAGCATCAGCAGCGAGCTCCAGCTGGAGACTGGCGCTGATCCTGGCGCTTCCGCTGAGCCCTGACAGCCCTTGCTCAGGCTTGTGCGGTGCTGCCACCGGTTCAGCTCATTCCCCTCCCCTGCTACCACTTTTCTAGGATGGTCGCGTACCACCTGCTAGGTGCCAATGTACCACAGGTGGTACCCGTACCACTGGTTGAAAAGCCCTGAACTATAGGATTCCTACCAAGGGACTTGGGCCCAGATCTCTAGATCTCCTCTCTTAATGTTTTAAGAATTATTACATTTCGTGCCCATATATATGAGTTTCTGTTTGCATGAAACTTTAACCAACTAACAGTGAAACTCTGTCCCTATATTCTCTTTGATGGTAGACAATTGAAAATAAAGATGGGTAGGACAACAGGGCCTCTAATATTATGTTAACTATAAGAACACATTTTGTATTGACAAATATTACATTTCCCCTTAGTTGTTTTTCCCCCCCTTAGCCATTAAAGCAGGGGTCTTCAAACTTGGCCCTTTTATGACTGGTGGACTTCAACTCCCAGAATTCCTCAGCCAGGCATGCGTGCCTGGCTGAGGAATTCTGGGAGTTGAAGTCCACAAGTCATAAAAGGGCCCAGTTTGAGGACCCCTGCATTAAAGTTTGTTTACTTACATAATATATTGCATTATCATGTTTCTAATCAGATATAACCTAGGATGGTAAAGATGTCCTTGAGTCAAACTCAGCTCTTGGTTAACTGCATCCATCTCACACCTGGTAATTTCATGCAATTATCTCAGCAACTCTTCTGAAAAAAACTGGGTGGGCGTGGCCAGATGGTCACAGCCGACTGGATGGGCGTGGCCAGCTTGACATTGCTTGTATTGGGGGGTGGCCTGGGGGCCCCGGGGGGGGGATCCAGGGTTCTCTGGCACAGGGAGTTGTGACCAGGATGGGGCTAGGGTCTGATCCACTGGAGGAGCCTTGCCAACCCTCTCGGGCCATGCGGGGAGCCCCTGGACAGCAGCAGGTGTCCTGCTCGGCCCTTGAGCTCCCCGGGCGCTCGCTGGAAGACGAGGTTGGACAACGGGGGCTGAGCGCGCAAGGGGCTGCGGTGTGGCAGAGACAGGCTGGGCCGCATCGCCACAGCCCCATCTATCTTTGCTACCGTGGCTGGGACGGGGAAGGCGGTCGCACAGCCGCCCGGTGCATCTGGCAGGCTGGATCGCGTGCCTCCCCCCCACGCCTCTGCCTCCACCTGCTGCTTGGAGGGCCGGCCCAGTGGTCGCGGTGCTCGGACCCACCTGTGGTGCGCGGGCTGCTGAGTCCTGCGGGT
>NW_015392189.1:7526-9183 GCF_001527695.2 Protobothrops mucrosquamatus | reverse complement strand
ACTAGGAACTGCTTCCATCCTGCGACGATATCTGTAATACCATCAAACATCCACATCTGCCTATCCCAGGTCCTTGGTAAGGACTCGATAGGTAGACAAAAATGCCAAATCCAGTCTGAACATCTGGCTGACTGTGTGATGATTAATAATAATAATAATAATAATAATAATAATAATAATAATAATAATAATAATAATAGAGTTGGAAGGGACCTTGGAAGTCATCTAGTCCAACCCCCTGCTCAGGTAGGAAACCTATACCATTTCAGACAAATGGCTGTCCAGTCTCTTCTTAAAAACTTCCAGTATTGGAGCATTCACAACTTCTGGAGGCAGGTTGTTCCACTGGTTAACTGTTCTGTCAGGAAATAAAACTCTTGCTACTACAGTAACCCATTTCTCTGCCTTACAAGGCGGGACACCGGCTCTGCTGTATAATTTTCACAGTATTTGCAGCAATGTATGTAGAGGAAGTTAAGCAGCTAATGGGTTAGTGTGTGTCCATACCTTTGGTTAGAGGAGATGTGTTAGTTGTGGTGTTGATGGAGGAAGCTAAGGAAAAGCGACGGGGAACATCTCTCTCTTTAGATTCTGGATCTGGGAGAGCAGAGAGATGCAGGTTAAAGATGAGGTAGAAACATGCAAAAAGGAATGAATAAATAAATTGCAAGGAAACTCTGCCCAGCCTCGGTGCCCTTCAGATGATGTGGGCTTCAAGCAGACTTTTCCTCATTCTTGATTCATAATATCTTATAGCATCTCCATCAATTGCTGTGACCCCTGACTTACAAAGCTTTACAATTCAAGAAGACATAACAACACAGTCTACAAGTGGAGCAGACGACATCTGCTTCCTTTAGTTGCCTTACACCAGGGGTAGTCAACCTTGGCTCTTTTATGACTCGTGGACTTCAACTCCCAGAATTCCTGAGCCAGCTGTGCTGGCTCAGGAATTCTGGGAGTTGAAGTCCACGAGTCATAAAAGAGCCAAGGTTGACTACCCGTGCCTTACACTGAACGGAGAATATTGTTCACCGTCTCGGCTGGAGGCCGGTCTACAGCTAAGCTAATCCAGGAAGTCCATTTCTCCATATCTCACTCCTTCTAGAAATACAGGTAGCCCTCGACTTACAGTCACAATTGAGTCCAACAGTTCAGTCCATTTTGCCCCAGCTGTTGAGCGAATCACTGCAGCTGTTCAGTTACTAACACAACTGTTAAGTGAATCTGGCTTCCCCATTGTCAGATGGTCACAAAAGGGGATCACAGGACCCCAGGACACTGCAACCATCATGAACCAGTTGCCAAGCGTCTGAATTTGGATCACGTGACCATGGGGAATGCTGCAGTGGGTCGTAAGTGTGAAAAACGGTCATACGTCACTTTTTTCAGTGCCGTAGTAACTTTGAACGGTCACCAAACAAACTGCTGTAAGCCGAGGACTACCCGCATTGTCTCAAAGGGGTCTTGATTTCATTCCAGGCTTGAAACGGGTGTAGCTTTTCCATTGCTTACCTGCACGCATGGGGAAACACCCCTTGTTTGATCCATGCGTGTGTGTCAGCCTGCTGTGACAGGCAGGGATGCACAGCCAGCCAAAACAGAAGAGATGGCTGTCGGAAAGAAAGCCTCATTGCAGTGCACGAGGGATGGGGGC
>NW_015392189.1:0-3868 GCF_001527695.2 Protobothrops mucrosquamatus | reverse complement strand
TGTGATTTTGCCTTCTGGTGACATGTCTGGCGTTATGCGCTCCAGGACTTGCTTGTTAGTTATACAATATTTGTAAAAAAAGAGTCCAACTTAAGTCCATGAAAACTTAGGGAAGAAGCTATCTAGTTGGGTTCTGCTGTTTCATTTTGTTCTAACCGCAGCTTTCTAGAGCAGTGGTTCTCAACCTTTTTAATGCCGCAACCCCCAACCGGTCGTAAGTCGAGGACTAAACCGGTCGTAAGTCGAGGACTAAACCAGTCGTAAGTCGAGGACTACCCAACCGGTCATAAATCGAGGACTTTCCCTGCCCGGGAGCACCGCGCATGCGTGGTTCCGCCCCCTGCGCCGGCCGAAGCGTAACTGGCAAGCGGCAGAGACGGAGCAGGCCGACCACCAGCTAGCCCAGCTCAAGGGAGGTAAGGCACCCGCCGGAAAAGGGGAAAAAAATGGCGGACAGCCTTGCTTGCGACCCCCGTGAAATGGTCGATCAACCCCAAATGGGGTCGCGACCCATAGGTTGAGAACCGCTGTTCTAGAGGCTTTCAAGATGAGGAGCTGGGAGACATGAAAAGGACACTCCTATTTTTCTCCATTTAGAACAGAGGTCCCCAACCTTGGCAACTTTAAGACACGTGGACTTCAATTCCCAGAATTCCCCAGCCAGCCAGCCATCCATCCTGGCTGGAGAATTCTGGGAGTTTGAGGTCCGCACGTTTTAAAGCTGCCAAGGTTGGACACACCTGATTTAGAGGATGTTTTAGCTTGATGAAATTGACGCCAGGCTGATCTGCCTGAACAGGTTATTCCAGCATGAGTTCAGATCAACTGCTTCTCAAGGCCACTAGCCTAACTGCCTTTACCTGCCACCAGCCTACGGCAAAAATAACTTCCCTTCTTCTTCTCTTCCTGTTGTGCATCAGAGGTAGCGGGTTTTTTGGACCTGGTGAGGTAGAAGCAATGTGTCTTCTCCAGGTGGCAAATCTACATGGTGGTAGACATGCTTTCTCCCTTCTGTCACCAGTTGCTGCCCTCCATGGTGATGTATTCTGGGCTGGTAGGCTGGCTGCCTCTTCTGAAAGAATGTTGAGGATGAACCTCAGCGATTGTTATAGTTGCAGTTGTTGTTTTCCTTGGACGTCTTGAGGGTTTTTTGTTTATGTTAGAATGGTGAAACGATGGATCTTTTGTCTATTAATAGCATCCAGGTAAAATTGACAATAGTTCTGCTAATCTTCCATCCATCCATCCACCCAACCAAGTACAAGGGCAGATCAGCAGCTGGGCTAGCACAAAAGGTCTATATTACAAATCCCATCTCAAAGGCCCACCTCTTAAAGTAAAGTGACTGGTACTTGCTCTCCTAATATGGCAGGAGTCTTCAACCTTGGCCCTTTTATGACCTGTGGACTTCAACTCCCAGAATTCCTCAGCCAGCATGCCTGGCTGAGGAATTCTGGGAGTTGAAATCCACAAGTCATAAAAGGGCCAAGGTTGAAGAGCCCTGTAATAAGGGATCAACAAGCAGAGAGATTCCCCAATCAGGCAGACAGAATATCACCCATCATCACCACAGCCCAGAGAGGAAGCAGTTGAAATCCAGAAAGTAATTTCCTACTCAGGCTTCATTTTCAGCTGATGTATATACAACAGCAACCAAGCAACTCAAGAGTGTGCTGTGTATTTATTTCACTGGGAAAAACATTGTGGGGGAGTCATACAATCTACAAAGTCAATAGCTGACAGCAGTGGATAGCTTCATATTTTCCTCAATCAGCTGTTTACATTAGCAATTGGTGATCGCTTCAGTCTGAGTGGCATTGTACAATCTTGGTTGATGCTTAGGTCACAACAGCCTCTCTTAGAATAAAGTTATCAGCATTTTTTCCTCTGCAATCTCTCATATCTCAAACCAGAAAGTTAAACTCCCTCCAGGGGTGGTGATGTTGCCATGTTCTCCATCACTCTTAAATTTCCATTTTAAAATTATTTTAGTAATTATTCAATCAGATTAAGAACTGCCAGACTGGCTTAGGAAACGATCACCAGGGAGAATATCTGTGTGGTTGCTAAGAGTAAACACGATGATGGCCTATCATCAATCAATCACTCTTGGGTGATCTCCACTCTTGGTGCCTGCTTTTCTACCAAAGATGTTCCATCTTCAGCAAATAGTCAACTTGCAGATAATACAAAAATTGTGCTGTACCTGCCTACAGATATTGATCACTGCATCACTGGATTCCCCTCTCCTTAGCCAGCTTAAGCATTCAGTACATCATACGTGGAGAGATCAATACAGAATACAAAACAACAGAGTTGGAAGGGACCTTAGAGATCTTCTAGTCTAGCCCCTTGCTCAAGCAAGAGGCTCTGTACCATTTCAGACAAATGGCTGTCCAATCTCTTTTTAAAAGCTTCCAATGATGGACCACCCACAACTTCTGGAGGCAAGTCGTTCCACTGATTAATTGTTCTAACTATCAGGAAATTTCTCCTTAGTTCTAGGTTGGTTCTCTCCTTGATTAGTTTCCATCCATTGCTTCTTGTCCTGCTTTCAGGTGCTTTGGACAATAGGCTGACCCCCCCTTCTTTGTGGCAACCCCTGAGATATTGGAAGACTGCTATCATGTCACCCCCCTATTCCTTCTTTTCTCTAGACAAGCCATCCCCAATTCCTGCAATTGTTCTTCATATGTTTTAGCCTCCAGTCCCCTAATCATCTTCGTTGCTCTTCTCTGTACTCTTTTTTTAGGGTCTCAACATCTTTTTTATATTGAGGCTTTATACCAAAGCTTTTTTTTAAAATCAAGGTTGATCCTTTCCATGTTCCAACTGCCCATATGAGTTGTGTCCCAACTGAATGCAAGGCCTATAACAGGGAAGTCGCTTATTCTACAAGAGCAAGACAGAGTCAACAATTTCACTGTATCAGTCCCTATTTTGATAGCCTAACGGCCCAAACGCCTCTGTCCCATGACCCCTTGGTCTTCTAGTCTTTCAGTGAGAGGGTCTTCTGCACAGCCTACCTCTTTTCTGCCTGGTGCTGGGGCTCATGTTCCGGTTGTTTGATGTTTCCAACCTTGAAAGTTCAGATTTATTTTCGCACAAACTCATGGATTTTCTGCCATACCTTGTGGAGCCAAAAGAGATGTAACAAACATGGTTAGGTGACTGTTAACACATTGAAAGAGATCTGTTGCAACAAGCAGAGCATCTCAGGTCTGTTCTTACTGGGACAGACATTTCTCTCAACGTGGATCTGAGTGTGTACGTGTCCCTCGCTCAGCAACTGCCTTGTTTAGCAACCATTCAAAGTTACAGCAGTGTTGAAAAAGTAAACTTCCCACCGGTCCTCGCATTTATGACCACAGCAGCATCCCCCTCAGTCATGTGATTACCATTTGTGCGCTTCACAGTTGGCTCCCGAAAAGCAGTGTCAGCGGAGAAGCTGGCAGTAAAACCGCAAGTTGTGTCACGCGATGTTTCGCTTAACAACCCACACCGACTCACTTAAGAACCACATGGAAAGCACTACATCACCAGTCTGTCAATTTGAGATCTCTGGGAGTTGGCAACTTTGAGATCTGTGGAGAGGAACTCGCAGAATTCTTTCTGGGGAATTCTGGGAGTTGTAGTCTTAAAGTTGCAGAGTTTGAAAAATACTGATCAACAGTTGAAACACTCTTCTTCATGGTCAATTCACCATGGCCAACTCACCATGGCCAATTCACCATGGTCAACTCATTGCTGGACAAAAGTTACACTAATAACAAAGAAATGATGGAATTGGATCATTAAAGAAAGGATGCAAAAGGAGGGACAGAATGAAATGTAATCAACAATGAATAAAATATTTTTTTTATTTATT
>NW_015392188.1:35315-39251 GCF_001527695.2 Protobothrops mucrosquamatus | reverse complement strand
AATACTGGAATGCTGCTATCATGTCTCCCCTATTTCTTCTTCTTTTTAGACTGGCCAGACCCAAGAAAGGAAGACTGGTTGAAAATCATGCGGGGGCGGGGCCCCAAAAGAAGTGCTCACTCCACTGTGGAGCTGGCATGAAACACTCCCCTCCCCGAAGCTTCAGCCCCACCCCACCCCACCCTGAAAAGACCCCCCCTGCCACTTTCCCAGCTTCTCGCTCTGCTCCGAACTATCTCCTCCATCGGGCGAAGTCAAGGGAGACTCTGCCCGGAGACCGATGACGCTACAGAAGGGAGGGTTTTCATTGGTACGTCCGCTTTTCTGAGCCCTCCCAATTACGAAGTCCCAGAAAAATGCCCCCTCCCCCCATCCTCCTTACCGGGGTTTTCCTTCCCCGCTTCGCTTCCAGGGAACTGGCCCAGCGCCCCCCCCCCCAGCAGCAGGGAGACCCCGGCAGAGCCCAGAGAGGCCCCCAGCCCCAGAGGCGGAATCGGTGGGCGGGTCTGGAGTGGGGGCGGGGGAGGCGTTTTCCTTGGACTTCAGAACTGGAAATGCCCTGAAGAGGAACCAATGGGAAATCTCCCTCCTGCAGCGTCATCGGTCTCCAGGCAGAGACCTTTGTGACTTCACCCACAGGCAGACAAAGCGAAGGCGATCCTGGGCTGCAGGGAGGGAAGTTTCCCCTCCATCCCCAGTGAGGCCGCCCTGCTCTCGGCCCTCCCAGAGCCCTGGCACCTTTTGTTGGGTGGGGAAGATGGACGTGAGGGGGAGATAGTCTGGAGGAGGGGGGAGCCGAGGGGATCAGGGCCCCGAAGAGGGAGGGAGGGAGGTGGGCACTGGGTGCGAATGGGGCAGGAGCCTCTCCTGGCTTGTGAGGGGCTCAAACCGGCTCCGATCCTGGAGAAAGAGGCCCGGATGAAGCCAGGAGAACCTCCAGCTCCAGCAGCTTCCCAGCCACGGAAGAAGCTCTCCGGGGGAAGCAGGAATAGGGGGTCTCCGAGGGGTCCCCTCCATCTGGCAGGGCTTGGAGAGATTGAGGAGGAGGGAGGCGTCCTGCCCCTTCCCCTCCCTGGGATCTGCCCACCCTCCTCCCGAACCGGTTCTGGCTTCAGACCTAAACTAGCCTGGATGGTCAATCCGGAGGCAGGGGAGGCCTCAATCTGGGGAGGGGGAGGGGAGAAGGGAGGACTCTCTAGGGGGGACAGGAAAGAGGAGGAGGAAGAGGAAGGAAGGAGGAATTCCAGGGTTTTTCTACAATTTAAATTTTATTCTTTTATAGCAAAGCGAAAGGAAGGGAAATGATTCGTAGGAAGACTAACAGAGATGAAGCTGCTGTGGGTTCAAAGGGGGGGGGAGAGATTTGGGGTTCTGGACTGACAGGTGGGCCCAGAGTCCCTGGGGTCAGTCTAGATGGTCTCCATTGCTCCCTCACAAGAAAGAGAGGCCTTCAAAGGAAGATGGGGGGGGGGCTCAGCAGGAAAAGCTCCAGGCTGCCAGTCTCCTCCTCTCCCTAATCTAAAATCTTGATCCTCCATTTTTCAGAGGTTGTGAAAAAGCCACAAATTCATCAGCTACTAAAAAAAAAAATCCTTTCCCATCAGGAAGCAGGAAGGATTAATTCATGAGTGCTGTAGAAAAAAAGAGATGGGGAGAAAATTAGAAAATGAGAATACAAAGTGAAACCTTCAGTGTAAATAACATTATTCCTCTTTTTCAGCCCCCCCCAGACAGGCCTACATTGCAGGGGGGTGGTTGATAGGCAGGGGCAGAATGAGGGAGAATCCCCCCAGGGATTTTCAGGGAGGAAAAGGATGCAAAGGACCAGGGATTCATCTCCTGGGACTTATGGAATGTTCCCCAAATGATTTAATTAGGGGGTTAATCAAGAGAAGTGGCCTCCCCCACACAGAGATGTTTCATATTAAGAAAAAAGATGGGGCCAGGATGGGGAGTGGCAGAAAAGAGAGAATGTGAGAAATGTCACAAGGAGACTTCCCTTCTCTTTTGCAATTTCCCAAAACCTGGAAACATCCTGGGCCAGATTTTAGTGTTTGTGTTTGTGTGTTTGTTTTTGATTGCACTGTTTTCAGGTCTCTGTAAGGAAGAGCTGCCCAAAATTACAAAAATTGGTGTTATCCACAGCTAGGAGGCTTTGTTCAGGCACATTTTTTTTTCTTAAAAAAAAGGAACAATTAACGAATGTTAAAGAAACATCTATCACTTGAGGAGAAACTCACCTGCAGGAGGCTGGATGGGAGTTGCTGGAAGGAGAAAAAGAGCCAATCAGGACCCTTCATGGGCTGGAGGACTCAGGGGAGTCCCCCTCCCCATTGATAGCCCATAATAAGTTGCACAATGCTCACTTATACAGTAGACTCTCAGAGAACAGAATTTCCCAAGCAAATTTCCCAGGGGAGCCTCCTTGCCATCTGCTAAGCTTGCTGAGAGGCCTCCCCTGGAGGGTCCCCTCCCCACAACCTCTCATCCAGCCCCCAGACTCACTTTTCTTGCTCTTCAGGTAGAGGGAGAGCCCCATGGCAAAGAAGATCACCCCGATCATGGCTGTGGCTGCCACGATCCCCGTCCAGAGTTTGCTCTTGGCAGAATTGGAGGAACGGGGCTCTGGGGAAGGAGAAGGAGCCTCCCCTGAGTAGGAGGATCAGGGCCAGCTTCCCCCCCCCAGGAGGGTCCATCCCAGCTCCCCCCAAAGGGAGGGTCCCTACCCCCTTCTCAGGGCAGGATGGGGTCCCCAGACCAGGAGGAGATGGAGGGGAGGGGCTCACCCCATTGGATGGTGATGGGGGCCTCCAGGCTGGCATGCTCCACCTGGCAGGTGTAGACGTCCCCCCGCTGGGGCTGGGTCTCCAGCATCACCTGGAGCTGGTAGGTCCAGTCTCCATTCTGGAGCTCCTCCCCAAAGGCCACGCCCTCCTCCTCCAGCCGCCCATTCTTCAGCCACCGGACCTTGATCTCCACAGGGTAGAAGCCCCTCGCGGTGCAGAGGAGGATGGTGTTGGGGGAAGCGGGATCCAGCTTGGTGGGGGAGATGGAGATGGTGGGTTTGGCTGGAAGGGAGGAGGGACATGGGGGAGACACAGGAGGGGCCAGAACAGGAGACCAAGTTGGTTAGTTCAGGCCAAGAGCCCTTTTCAGTCCTCAAAATATTATTTGTTTTAAGTCATTTCCAAAGCAAATTGCAGCAAGAAGTTAAATGGGATTCTCAAAGATGGAAAAACATAAATCGTTCCTGGTTGGGATCAGTTTCCATCATCAAATTGCACAAGTCCAACAGGAATAAATACCCCCATGAGAAAGGAGGAGATAGGAGAGGCTATAAAAGAGGCAGTTTGGGCCGGGAGAAGAAGAGAGAGAAAAAGAAGCAGCCTTGGGAGGAGGAGGAGTCAGCTCTAGCTTCACGGAATGGAAAGAAGGAGGAGGGTGGGGGGAGAGGAGAGGAAATCAAGCAGGCCGGCCACAAGTGGATCTACAACTTCTGTGGCAGCCACCTGTGCTGGCAGCAACCAAGAGGCAAGGAACGTAGGGAGGAGGGATTGCCCTCCATGAGGAATGAAGAAAGGCAGCAATGAAGAAAGGCAGCAATGAAGAAAGGCAGCACCGGCTGGAGGTGAATCACGGAGGGAGATGGAGAGTGGAAGGATTCTTATGTGCTTTTGTGACTTTGAAGTTCTGGGATTTGTGCAATGGGGGCTTTGTGTTCTTAAGGAGTGTTTGGTAATTTCTATTTGGCTGATGGTTGATGTCTCAGGTTAGCTTCTACTGCTCTGCTACTGTTAGCTGTAAGTTTTGCTGCAAGGGATTTTGAAGTATTTTTCTCCTGAATGGATTTTGCCTGTAGCATTCCTTTACTTATGAATGGAGCCATTTGGGGAGGCTGCCTTAGCCAGCAGCCATACTTACTACATTTATTTTTCT
>NW_015392188.1:30485-32159 GCF_001527695.2 Protobothrops mucrosquamatus | reverse complement strand
CTGCAACAAAATGTAACCAATTATGTATTGACAGCTGTACTTCCTCATGTATGTACAAAATAAATAGGTGGCTCAGATCACATTCTGTGTCCACTCACCTCGAGGAGATTTCTGCGTGTCTCTTCCTTTTCTGGCTTGTCATCGCTTGCTAGGATTCATGAGTGACCCACCCTAATGTGGCAAGGCTGAAAATGCCACAAAAGAGGGAGGCAGGGAAGGAAGGAGGGAGCAAAGGAAGTCCCGCCTTAGCACTTGGCCACCTGCCAATGACTTTGCTTGTCAAAAGGTTGCAAAAGGGGATCATATGACCCTGGGACACTGTGACCATCATAATTATGAATCCGTTGCCAAGCATCCAAATATAAATCACATGACCCTGGGCATACTCCAATGGTCATAAGTGTGAAAAATGGTCATTAGTCATTTCAGTGGAATTGCAACTTTAAACAGGGTTGTGTTTTTTTTGGTCATCAAGTGTTTGACACCTTGCTAGGTGGTACTCGAATATTGCCATATATCCTAAAAGTGGTACAGTCGGTGAAAAGATTGGAAAGCCCTGGCTTACAGCATTAAAACATTAAAATCCTAACAGATAAATATTTCGATAGCAATCAAAATGGAATTCCCAGTCAAGATAAAATTATAGTTAAAAGAGGGGGAGGAACAGGATGTGTGAGGGGGGAGGGGGGATTGCCTCTTAATTCAACAACTACCTCCAGTGTGAGGCTCCCCATTAGGACCCCCTGATTTTGAGCCAAATTTCGCCTAATCTGTACTTGAACCTTTGGTTTTTTTCTGCCCAGGTTTCCCCCATATAATGTTTAAGAACATGTAATTTTTAAAGGTTTGGTTATTTGTAATTTAATCCTGGGATCTGGTCGGGATTTTTTATGAACAGTTAATTATTCTCCTAGGTTTGCAGGGAAGAATTTAGGAGTAAAAATGAACTCCAGACTGAATATGTGGAGAACAAAATCTGTGTCGGTTCCCCTTAAATATTCCACAATTTCCGGAAGGAGCAGATGCCCAGCCTCTCCCCGTAAAA
Source organism: Protobothrops mucrosquamatus (assembly GCF_001527695.2). Lineage (NCBI taxonomy): Eukaryota > Metazoa > Chordata > Lepidosauria > Squamata > Viperidae > Protobothrops > Protobothrops mucrosquamatus. Next base: position 31,114 of record NW_015392188.1, on the reverse strand, counting down.
TTCCTTTTTCTCTTGGGATTTGGAGGTTTTTCTCTTGTGGAAGAAAGATCTTATTTAATTCTTTGGTAGCATATTATTTTTGGAGACCCTGGGCTCACAATGGGAATATTAAATTTATCCAATTTTTGAGTAATGATGCTTTAAAGACTTTGGATTCTACCAAAGGAATATAATTTCCCTGTAAAGGCCAGATGGCAACAACTGCAGATGAAACTCTTGTTTTGCACAATGAACCCTTATCAGTTGATAGAAATAAATAAGGTTTTTTTTATATATACAAAGAAATAAAATTAGAAAAACAAAGGTAGGCGATTTGCCAGGAATCTGGATGAGAGAATTCAACTATCCATGATTCCATGGCGCCATTTCAGGGCTGAATGAAGGCGGGATGTGTTTCTTATGACCCCAAATCCAATTTTTATCTTTCTGGGTGTTTTGGGACTCCCTCCCCCAATTCAGGAACCTTCCCAGGTGTGAAGAGGGAAGCGATTTGGCTGCAGGTGAAGCCGAGTCTGTGGCCAAAAAGGGGGCTTCAAGGGGGGCTTTTTTCCCAGACCCCCAAAATTGGCTGAACAAAATTTCTCAGCCTTTGAATCAGTTTCTGCTCAAGACAAACGCCAGACCAGGAT